>NW_009607472.1:48977-67943 GCF_000690535.1 Cariama cristata | reverse complement strand
GTAGGGAAAATATTTTGTACCAACTCCTCCTCTTGCTCTGTATCTGTAACTGGAGAGCTTATGTATTTCCTTTCAATTGTTACAGGCTCAGTTACTCTGTCATCATTAAATGGCAAAAGTATTTTTTCAACAGATTTGGTTCCTAATTCCTTTTCTTCTGAATATGGACTGACAGTTGGAACATTTAAAAATCCCAGATGTTCATAGTTAGCCTGTGTACTTTTAAAGAATGGGTCTGTTGTTTCTTCAGAGGATCCTATAGCTTTTGGCGAAATTTCCCTTGGCCTGTCTTCCCCAGAATGTCTATCTTCCACCAAAGGAATCTTTGTAGAAAAAGCTCTCACTGTCAGTTCATCAATTGTTCTCTCTTCCATTCTTATGTCACTTACAGTTCCCACTGTGGTTACTTCATGGCCAGTACTTGGAACTAGCTCATCAGGTTCAGTAGTGAAGGCATGATCCATAGATGGTGTGCTGGCAACTTTTGTGTCATACTCCTCTCGTGTTTCTGGTCTCCCACTGGGTGAAACTGCTGTTTTTGCAAACGATTCAATGAATGTATCTGCTTCTCCAGATCCACGATCAATAAACGAGAAAACACTTCCAAGTATTTCTTCAGTAGGTCCATTGGACATTAGTTTTGTAGTGCTGCTGTCACCTTTGAATTCTTCTCCAGAGCCATGCTCAATCAGGAGAATCTTGCCTAATGAGACAGTTGAAGAACTAACTTTTGCATTTTTGCTTTCTGTAGATTCAGCTACCACTTTTGTACTGCTGGTACCATGTGTCACCATGATGTTCGTGACCACTGATTCTGGAGTTGATGTGACCTCACCTGTTGCTAAATCTTCAGTTTTAACTCCTGGTGCAACATGAAATATTATCTCTTTTCTAGAACCAGGACTAGATTCTGCTTCAGGAGGAGTTGTGTAAGATGGTTCTGTTTCCTTACTTTGCTCTCCTGGGTTTCCTGTACTAAACACATCCTGGGACATCTGACTTGTTACTCCAGACTCCTTTGTCAAACCATCTGACCCAGTACTTGAAACTGATACTGCTGATTCATCTATTCTTGCATGTTCTTCATATTCTGTTGTTGCATGCTTCAGTGAAGCATCATCTATGCTGTAAAATTTTCCTTCATGTTTTTCTGTTTGTGTTTCAGTGACAGGCCTTAGTGGAACTGAAGTCAAAGTAGCAGACTCAGTGATAATATCTATGTCTCCAGAACCTGGATCAGTAAACGGTGAGTGGGTACTTACCACTTTTCTTGTGGGACCCCCTGAAAATATGTCTGCTGGTTCTTCTGCTGATCCTTCATTTATAAAAAGCTTCTTCTCTCTCAAGAGAGGAATGGTGGTGACCTTTTTAATTTCAGAACTTATGGTACCTGTTACGGGTACTGTTTTCCGGAGGGGGGTGGGCTCTTGACTTACAGTTCTGGCTTCACTAGTAGTGCTCCCAAGTTCATTCAACTCCAAATTTCCCTCTGCAGCAGTAGCTGAATTTTCCTGACTTGAATAAGCAGTGGTCTGCATTTCTTTTTCATCTTCAATATTCTTTTCAGTTACAAGAGAGCTGGAAACTACTTTTTCCATATTCAATTCAGACACAGAATTGGGGGCAACTGTTACTTCAGAACTTTGATCAAAAGCAGAATAATGAGTGCTTATTCCTCTGGGCAAAGCAGAGGTGATTCCTGAAACAGTTACAGAAACTTCTGTTGGCAGTACTGCGCCAGAACCCAAAGAAATATCTTGCATTGAACGTGTTTCTGTTACTGCTGTTTCCGTCATCATGGCTGAAGTTACAGTGATGTCCTCTTCTACATCTCCAGAGCCTTCTAGAACTATAAAAGAAGCAGCACTTGTCTCAGGCTTTCCTGTATGACTACTTGTTTCCAGAAGATTTTCAACAGGGGAATTTGCATTAAGTTTAATAGTTGATTTATAATGATCTCCTGGAGCAAGGGTTGCCTCTTCTGGAATAAGGTCTTCCACACCTATGCCTACCAAAGCAGTATTAAAAACTGCATCCAAAGAAGAAGTTACAGCAGAACTTTCCACAGTAAATGCATCAGGAGCAGAAGTTGTACTAGAATTTTTTTCACCCTCTTCCTTTCTTGACATTGTCACAATTTCTGAGAAGATAGAACTGGATAAATCAGATTCGGTGGAGCCATCTCCAGAAGATTCGCTAGTAACCAAAAGCAAGTTTTTTGTATCTTTAGTAGAGCTCTCCTCAGTTCCATGCTGTGTTATGGTCTCTTTATTTTTTTGCAGAGATTGCTCATTTGAAGAAGTAGTGGCTATTGATTTATCTGTTGTAGCAACTTCTGACTCACCACTATAAACAGGTTCTAACATTGCAACATCTGCTGTTGGCTGTGTAACTTCAAACGCCCCTATTACTTCTCCAGCTTTGCTTGGTTGCATAGTACCAGAAGTTTCAGTTTCAGGTATTATAAATGTGTTTGTTTCATTGATTTGAGAAAAGGTTACATTTTTGGAATGTGCAACGCTTTCAATTTGGTCACTTCTTGCTTCCTCAGCTTTTGTGCTCTTAGGTGCACTAGTAACTTGTTGCTTTCCATTTATGAACTGCAAAGCTGGAGGAGTTGTAACATCAGTAGTATTTTCACAGTCTTCCTCTTCTTCAAACTCTATAATGTTTGGAAAGAAAGGATCCAATATTATATATTCAGACGAATCCTGCACAGAGTCTGAAGTACAGGGTTCAGTCTGAGCTGATTCTGCATCAATGTGGGGTTCATCTATTGCATGAGGAAGCATGTGGCGACTGAACAGATCCAAAAATTCATTCACCGGATGATCTGCAAAAAAAAGAGAGCTTTTCATAATCCCTAAATGACAGCGACAGTTGCGCATTATAGTAGACATATGAAGTACAAGCAATCCATCGGAGAAAAAAAAAACCAACAAAAAAATTCAAAATGAAACACAGCAAATTCAATGTGTTCTTCTATTGACACAAAGTTAAATGCTGCCAGTGTTTGACTTTTCTAGTTGAAACTTTTGGGTATATTGAACACTTTGATGATATAATACTCTCAGTTGCCATGCATGTTTAGTCCCAAACCTGCACCTCAGCTAACTTATCCTACACTGTTCAGCAGACAAAAGACATGGAGAATGTGAAAACCATTTTTAGACCAGAAGACTCTGGTCCCAACCTGCAGCAACTGCTTCCATGGGTTTGAGACACTAGTTAAACTTTACCAAAAATTGAACTTGGACAAAGCTAAGCAAGACAAAATCTAAAATAAAATAAGACATATCGAATACGCCTCTGCAACTCCGTTTATTTTCAGTATAGAGTAATTCAAATTACTAGGAATGCCACAAAAACATCAATTGCTCTATTCTTTACAATTGGACCCTGGGTCAGTAAATGAAGTCTCACTTTACAAAGTTGTTGCTATTTGGCATTATAAAACATTATGAAACAAATACAAAAAAATATCATAGATTCAAAAATCAATCACCATTCAGACAGTAATATGAGTAAAGTTCAGCTATTTTCTTCTGCTTACCACTCACTTTGAATTATTTACACACTCCCATAGATTGCAAACCTCTCAAATTTTTTTCTAGGTGCCAAGAAGATAAAAGAGGAGGAAGGAAGTTCTAAGTAGAGAAGGTTTTAGCTGCAGAAGCCCTCATGAATTCCTGTAAGATTTATGATCCCAAATTCCATAGACACTTTTAAAATGTGCTCTCTCAACACGAACATTACTTCAAAACTTTTATTCCAGACAATAGATGCTACCCTCACTAAAAAAAAAAAAAAAATAAAAATTACAAATTAAATAAATAAAAGGTACAACAGACTCAGAGAAATGCTACATTTCAGGCTTTGCCAACTGCCTTGAAGCTGGAAATTTTGTGCTGAAATTTTATTCCATGAATGTATCTTTCTTCTGTGTCTATGTTTATAACTGTTTTGTACAAACCAAAATTACTATTTGCTTGTATAAACTGGTGTAGCCAATGCAGCTTTGTCTACATCTGCCAGTAAAGGATCTGAATCAACATACAGGATTCCTGTCTTACAGTGCTGTCAGCAATGATTACTCCCCAAAGAGTATTTGCAGGTATTCTGGCATACACAGTATATGACAGAGCACAATTTTTAAGTAAATCTTCCTTACTAAAACTATTTACAAGACATAAAAAAAATGAGAACCTGACAGGTAAACTGTTTCATTGTTTGAAGTAATTCTCCTACATATGACCATCATTTAACCTCTATGACTACTGAGCCTTCAGAGATAATCAGGTGATTATTCTGGAAAAGAATGTGTATTAAATCACATTAAACTGATGCAAAACACTGTGAAAGGCTTGTGAGTCTTTGGCTTGAGGTGTTCTGTGTGTGCAAATTGACGGTAATGTGGGTCTTCAAAAGGTCATTGCAACTCTATTGAGAATTAATGTTCTAGTATCTCACACTGTGTTTACAGCTAAACTCAGGAATTATTACTGAATCTTCATTTGCTAAACAACCAGTTGAAGAGTAAATGGCAACTTCAGGTCTGTTTTACCAAGAACACCTAATAAGGTGTCCTGAATCTGATGTAATTGCTAAACAACTTCAGAAAAATTGATATCTATGCTAGTTTCACAGAGATTAAACCACCTTCAGCATTGTGTATTTCCACTAAAATATTCAGTTTGTACAGCACTAAGCTCAGGTTTCCCAGTGCATCAAAAAAATGGTTGTTTTTAACCTTGTCCCTGCCTGGCTATTCTATATTGCCCCAGTGAAGCCTGGTGTTTACTTTGTGCTATGACAGCTCTACTAGACGACTACAGAATTGAAACTCCTTCTCTGTCCCTCACAGGTACTTCTTGGGAGTTGTTTTATGCAATGCTTGGAAAGACAGAATTTCTCCCTGTGCCTTCCTCCAGTAGGTTAGAAATATTTACAGAAGCTGCCTGATGCCACAGAGAAATGTAGCTTCTGCAGCCATTTATTTCAGTTTTCCCGTATCTCCCTTTCAAATTCTGTTCAAGCAGAAAAGTAAGAATTTAGTTATTTGTCCAAGATTTGCAATATGACATGGAGAAGCATGTCAAATGACATCACTTTCAGAATCCACAAATTTTAGCAAACAGCAATGCTAGTCATATTGAAGAATCATCTTTTCATAAAAGTAGAAGCTCTAATTGACCCAGAATTATACACCTTCTTTTCAAAACTGTGAATGCATAAATACATGGGAATTAAATAACTGAAAGGCAAATGGCAAGTCAAAGCTGCTAGGGAGCTTTGAGAGTTTCTGATTCTCAGTAAATTCACTATAAAATAACTGCACTAACTTATAAAACCAGACAACTACATATAGAAATGTGGATGAGCAAGAAAGATGGCTTGTACTGTGCGTACAGCTTAAGAAGGAATATGTAGAAATAATCTGGTATATAGACTAATGTGGCATAAAGATTAATTATGATTTCATACACAGCTGTTAGGATTGTTTGCACAAAACATGTAGCATGCTTTTGCACAGACCTATACATTAAAAAAAAAAAAACAAACAACACCTGGACAGGACTGGATAGGCTGTAATTTGTAGGAGCGCACCGTGACTAACAAGTTCTGACCAGTGTATTATTTTTGTAGTAGTGCACACCTGGGAGTCCCTCAAATTACTAGCTCACGCTAAATCATTTATGGTAGGTAATAAATTTAGCGAACAACATCTGTTCCAAATTCACACAGAAGACATATGCAAATTCTTACATATGCAAAGATCTCTATCAGACCTTACCTTTACTTTGTTAGCTTTTTCAAGATCTCACATGCCACAAAGATCCACATAAAAGAACCTTAGCTAAAGGTATGAGATTCCAATAATAAACTTTCAGGAGACTCTTTCATTAAATACTAAGTGGTTCTGTTTTGGTTTAT
The DNA here is from genome assembly GCF_000690535.1 of Cariama cristata. Classification (NCBI taxonomy): domain Eukaryota; kingdom Metazoa; phylum Chordata; class Aves; order Cariamiformes; family Cariamidae; genus Cariama; species Cariama cristata. The sequence goes on along the minus strand of NW_009607472.1, from coordinate 62,009 downwards.
TCCTGAGAAAAAAATAACCAGCTTCTAAGAAAATAGTACTGAATCTAATTGAATTATTTTTTTATTAGAATTGCTTTTCCTTTCTAGAGTTTTAATTATTCAGTGTTAGCAATCAAGTTGCCGGTGCTCAGGATTAACAGCTATGGAAAATTCTCTTAAACCTCAGAGATGGCCAATAATCTACGTAACAACATAGGTCATATAACATATAACCTTGTCCTCTAAGAATAAGCAAGACACTAGGATGAAAACTTAAACGCTACCATAAAATGCAAATAAAGGAGGGAAAGGTCTAATCTGTGGAACTGGTTTGTTAGACCCTTAGGGCTGATACACGAACACTTGCAATAGTTTTAAACTGCCTAGATGCAGCTGACATATTTTACCCCTATTTATATTCATGTCCATTCCAGCTGCAGGTAAAGACGTACAGACCTGAGACTATTAATAAGAGATGAAATAAGGACTTTAAAGAGAAGGAATTTGGCTCCTAAATACGTTTATCAATAGTTCACACATTATGATGGCAAACAAACCAAAAGGAATACTTGTTCAAAGAGGTGCTTTGTTACTGTGACTTCAAGAAAAAGAAAGTAAAAACAAGTCACTAAAAAGCAGTAAAATCAAGGGTTGTCAGTTCAGACTGCCAATCCAAACAAGTCCTAAAGGAGATTTATCAGTAAAGACTCTTATTGAGGAAAGTGATGAGGTATGCACTGAAACAGAGATGGAATAGATAGGTAGATGAGCGTATATGCAGTCAAGAGTATTTCTTAATCCATTTAATATGTCTAGATGTTTTAAATTACCTGTACAGAACAGCAGGTAATGTGACAGTAACAGTCAACTACATGTAAGAAATGGAAATCTGTCTGGCTACAGGGTGCTTTTTAGCCACAAGAGGACTTGACTGCTGCCACATATAACCACAGAGGAAGTGACTGAGGTGCTATTACTTACCAATACAACTCTTCTAACGGGAATTGGTTCTAAACTCACACTCGTTTTTCACTGGATCAAATACTAAAGTTGCCTCTATGTTACTGATCGACAAGCTAACTTCTGCACATCCAAGAAATGTGTAACGTGTAGTAACATTCTTTTCTTGAGGAGATTTTTAATATTCTACAAAGAATGCTAAAGGGCTTTTTCAAGATCATTTTTGAGGGGGCAGGCAGTAAAAAGCAATTTCTCTCTCAAAAACCTTCAGATAAGTGGCTGAAGAAGAATTAATTGAGAATTAAATAGAAAACAGTCCGACGTTTTCCAAACTTTCAAAACCCAAAACATTTCATTCAGAAGACTTATGGATTTAGTATGTTTTAGTGAAGTCTCATTCAAAATGCAACTGTTAACATCTAATCTGGTATCCTGCAGATAACAGAATTTCACCTATAGATTCCTACAATTTGTCCGTTTATTGCTTCAAAGCAACATGCTGAGTTGTTTGTGAGAATATAGTTTAGCCTTTTGTAGAAGGACTAGAGGTCTCATAAACCCATTAAATTCACAGAAAGATTTGTAAAGTTCTGTGGACTTTGAATGAGACCCTATATTTTTATTAGAATAGAGCTAAAAAGAAAAATATAATTTAAAAATAAGAACAAAAACATTTTGGACTGTTTGTTCTGAAAGCATGTATTTCATTGCATAATTTGACACTATCACAAACACCATAACGTTCACAACCGAGAATCCATAAGTACAAGACAGGTTAGCATGAAAAAACAAGATAGTTTATTTTAGTCAAATTACTTCCTGCACTTGATAACCAGTAAATTTTGCTGCTGTCTTCAACAGAATTATATAAGGGTGAATTTAGACCATCATATGACTAAAATGTCATTAATTGTATATTGTATATATTGTATATATGTGTTTTTGCATCAAATTTCTGCAAATGTAACATCCAATGACTGTGAAAAATATAATGCGGTAACTTGCAATGACAATAGAAAACATTTGTCTCAGAGAAAAAAAGCAATAAACAATTTAATTTAAGAAAAAAATTGAGAAAAATCTGTTTTTTTTTTTTTCCCCCGTGCATACTTCTTGACTACTCTGTTTTCCGTGTTAAGCCACCTTGTTTCTTCCTGACAGATATGTACTCTACATTTATTTTTATATGCCTCCTCTTCTTTACTACAACTGATCTGCACAGTATCATGGTCATCACCTCCTGCAGAAGACTCCCATCACACATATGATGATAAACTTGCACTCCCTGGCTACAGCCTTAAATGTTACCTCCAACTGATCAGATGCTCTGAGATCAAGATCAGAAGCGTCTGGGACTCGGACCAGGGGACAAGCAAAATATATAATACATAGCAAATAGCACAGCTTATCATGGAAGAATAGACCATCAGCTTAGCTAGGCTACTAAATGACAACTCAAGTCAGATGCCACAAGCCTCTCAACAGCTATTGATCAGAGCCTTACTCATTCAAAACACATAATTCTGAGAAAGTCATTGCAGGAACAGATTGTAAGAATATGCTAAGAAAAGCACACTGATGGCAAGGAGAACCGAAGGCAGCCGTATGAATCGTTATCTTCGTCACTTTCGTCACAGAATTTACTGCAGATTGAAACTGTTATGAAAAGTGGATCGAAACAATCCACCAAATAATTCAGTAAACATGAACACTGTGTTTGATTAAGACTTTCTGAATAACCTAAATGAATGGCTTTAATGTGTTACTCAAAATCCCTGCACATTTGTGGGACACAGGTTTGCATAGGTGACCTATCAAGAGTGAGCCTACAGTCAGCAGACTTAGTTTCAGCCAACAGGTATTTCCATCTGGAAAATATTTATGAGTCCTCAAAGTAGAAGAGGTACAAAATTGCTTATTTAAACCCTCTGAAAGTCCAGTGAAGCCTTGTACCAGGGCTTGGGAGAAGACCTAGCATGAGGAAAGACTTAAAGAGCTTTATGTCATATATTGACTCCCCTGAACCTCAGCTCTGCCAGGCACCAGATTTGCAGTTTGGGTGGATTCAAGCAGTTTTATGACTATGGCTTGCTGAAACTCTTCCAGTGAAACAAAACTCCACCAGTTCCACAGGAATGTGTCAGTCTCATTGAATATATTTTGTTTTAAAAGCATACTGAAGAAGTAAAGAAATGATCTGACAAATGTTGAACTTTTTTTTGTTTCAAAACCTTTGCATTTTGGGTTCCCCCCCACCCCCCCCCCCACCCCCCCCCGCCTAAAATGTTACACTTAAATTGGAACAGAAATCTTCAATTTTACAGAAACAAAACATTCTGATGACATCTTTTGGGCCATTTTGTTTCACAGAAAAGGGATTTTTTTAATTTTTCTTTTCATCTCATTTCAAAAGAAATAAGATTTTGAAATACAGACATTTCATGCTGAAGGAAAATTCCAAGTGTCAGCCTTTGGTACATGCAATTCCTCTGACTTGTGCCATCTTGTAATATCATTAACCTACCTAAGCACGGTCAAAGTGTAACAGTGCTTCAGGCATACCCCATCTCTCAGGAAAAGATGGGAATATTGCCAAGGAGCTGGTCTAAGGTGTTAAAGAAACATGGCTACTGTTATACTCACCTAAGTAAAAGACAATAAAGAAAGGTCCAGAAATAATTAAATTTTTGATTATTTTAATCCTTCTAGCTCACATTAACATGACTAGTATGTATGATGAGGTCTAGTAAAATCCAGTTCTTGATTGCTGTTCAGTCTAAATAAACAAAAGGTTTTATTTAGTTCATTTAAAAATGTTCCCCAGCTGGATATATATTTCTGAAAGTTTTGTTAACTTTGGCTCTCTTTAGAAATGCTTAAGGATGTAGGGCAAGTTTCAATAGGTTTTAATTTTTTTATCTTCTAAATTTTATCAAAATTTATGTTTCATTCTCCCTCTGACAGTCAAAAGAGAAGTTTGTATTTTCTAAGTCGCTGCAGCAGTTAAAAAAAAAAAAAACATATATAAATTCACCTTGCATAAAAATCTCAACTACTCAAGTAAATTTCTAGAAGCAAATATTTGAAAAGAATAATTTTTGCACAGCTGGCTGGGTAGGAGTTGGAAGTAATTCAAGGTGGGTGGTCAGTCTTGCTTACTCAAATTTACTTATCCAGTCTGCTTTGCCACATTTAGATGTCTCTGTTTCCATGCAAGGCACAGCCCCATTGAAAACCTGGGTATCAATTGCTGGCAGGTTCCTAAACTGCAGCCTTTTTACAGCTATACCATTCTCCCAAGCTCCATCTTGACAAAGTTGTTGGCTAGACCAGAAACACCTGTGGTAAGTGGATGTTGCTTATGTGGACATCTGTTTTGCACAGGGCTCTGGCCTGCACGGCTGTGCTTAAACACTTTTGCCAAATTTTAAAGTAATAGACATGATGATGCAAAAACCATGTCAGAAATAAAGGAACTATTTTATTATAAAAGTATATCACAAAGCCTTCTGGCAATCTCTGGCATTTCCTTGAGCCTCATTGCTTCCTGTGTTTCCCCCCCCTGAGGCAGTGGTAAACTTGTTAAGAAAAAACAGATTGAGTAAAATGTCAAGTTGTTAAAAATGGCAGCCTTGCAGTGTCAAGTCTGAGCCCCAGCAAGTGCAAGATACAGTTCCGTGGATAATGACTGAATATTTGTCATACAATATTTTAAGGACAACTATTTCTACTTCCTTTCTGCTCCAATATGTCATTAATAAAATGACACTCCAGCCAGCAATGTCTCCTCCTGAGCGGTCCCTTCCCTGAGCATTCTTCCAATGACAACATTTTACTTACGGCCTACAGAGAAGACGATTCTAAAACTCTGTGGGGCTAAACAACCCAAAACCAAACTGCCAAGTAATAAATCATTTTCTCCAGCTGAAATCCTAAAGAAAGCAGAAAGTCAGACTGTGCAGTCACACAGTATCTGGATTAGCTGGTCTGTCTGGATATAAATATAGAAAAGTTCAACTCCACAGGACAGCTCACCAGGTCAGGTGGTAAACAGAAGGGCTGGCTGGGAAGAAAAGCAACTGCTCACCAAAATGATTTCAGCCTTGATCTCCTGTGTGGTATTCCACGATCAAGGTGGAAATAGTGAGATATCAACAGGTCTTGCCCTTTCCTAGCCCACTTCATCACCATCCCTGGGTTACACTTACACCATGTTACAGCAGGGCAACCTCAAATGTTTCAGCCATTACACAGATGGAACAAGAAGGAACCAGTTTTGGCCCTACTAACATGGGAAGAGAGTATCCCCTCCCAGAAGAACCATAAGTGACTTATCACAACAAAAATCTGGGGCAAAAGTCAAAATACTATAGTTACAATGTCGAAGCAGATGTCCACCGTATGATGGCTCCTGTGGCTGTTCAGATATGAAATGGTCTGTAATGAATAGTCTGTCCCCTGTCCCTTTCTCCAGTAATGTCAACAATACTTAGTTTTAGGAGCAAACTTACAGTATACTCCTTAATGTGGCAGTTCTGGAAAAAATTAAGTTGATATCATATTAATATTGGAGTAATAAAGGTTGGGTTACATAGTAAGCATGTGCTAAATTTTACTTTCTTAATCAAAGTAATTTGTCTCAAAGGAGGACTTTTATGTGGCAAAAATAAAATCAGAAAATATTCTGATGTTCAAGCTCCAAGACAGACAGCCATGTTTATATATGTGTCTGTGTATTTATGAGAAAAGAAAGAAAAAGAAAGAAAGAAGAGAGAAAGAGAGAAAGAGAGAAAAGGAGAGAGAGGAAGAAAGAAGAAAAAGAAGGAAGGAAAGAAGGAGGGAAGGAAGGAAGGAAGGAAGGAAGGAAGGAAAAGAGAGAAAAAACAAACATACATTTCCAGGAAGGTTCTCCCTATGCAAAATGGCTTCATTCTGAGTAACTCTGTTCAAAGAACTAAAGCTATGACGATGATTACCCAACCTCATCTACCCCACAATGCTCTTTTTATAGCTATCTGAAAAAGTTTATGTATCTGTACTGACACTTATGATGATGCTTTTCTGACATTTTGTCCCCTACAATTTTCCAAGCATCTTTAAAGTACCTCATAAGCATACTTTTAATTTAATGTCTGTAGAAGCTCACTGGTCATGCAGCCAGAACTCAAAATCACAGCTGATGAGACACACTGTTTGGCTGCGGTCCCTGATCCTTTTGGGGAGATATTTAGAACTATTAATCATGCAGCAATATAGGCTTATTCTGTCATGGCAAATCTTTTTTTTAAGTTTCAGTTTTCTTCATTGAAATATGACCAAAGCTTTGCTGGAACAGTCCATCATGGGGCAAATCACCCTTGTGCAAAATGACTTGAGTTACTAGAGCAGTCGCAGTAGTAACTCAAGTTACTATGGTATCTTCATAGTATCTTAAATGCAAATATATGTTTTAGAACATACAACTAGAGTGATTACGCATATAAATATTGCACATAGATCTGAGTCTTGTGCTTTGCAAATATTATTCAGAAGACACAGAGTGGATTCTGTAATTGCAATTTTAATGGAGTATTCTTAGTATCATCCCTTGACTTGTAGGAAAAAAAAAAAAGCTGAAAAAAACTTGAAATGTAGCTATGGGGCTTAATAAACATGATTGCTTTGGGTATTAAACATCCAAAGTAGCCTAAGGATAAACCAGATTCTCAGTTAAACTGACATAAGGCTGTAAAAACTGCACTGCTGCAAACAGAATGACATAAGTGTGACTCTCTTTCAGACACAGTTTTAGGACAAGGAATGCAGCACCGTAACCTTGAAAGTCTTTCAAAAATTAAGTACTAAACAGTATTGTGATACACAATTTCTACCTGAATCAACTTCCAGGGTGCCTTTGATCCTCATACTTTCCTGAACTCTGCAGAGATCTACGAACAGCAGATGAAATAGCAAGAAGAGCAGAGCAGAAAAGGAAGTCTGATGCAGCCAATATTCTAGAATAAGCTTATAACTGGAGAAGACTTATTTGAGAGCAAGCTGTAGTTTATCTGTAAATATTTAACCATTTCATTGCTCAGATCTGGGAAAAGAACATATAATGTATACAGAGCATGAGTTCTTTTTAACCATATAAAGACAGGCATACATAAAAACCAGAAATGGTTTCATTTTTCTTTTAAAAGCAGAACTTTTTCCATCTAGGGGTTTTTTTCTTGGCAAAAATTGAACATTTATTTTGGAAAAATATTAATTTGTTTTTAGAAACACTTGTTTTTTGAAAAAGACATTTTTGTTGGACAATATTTGAGAACAAAAGTTTTCAACCAACTATAGCTAAAAATAGATGCCTAGCTGTGGTAAGCTTGGTGCAGCACTAAAAAAACAGTAGATGGGGACAGACTTTTGACTACAAACTTATTAGCACAGACTCCATCCTATACTAACATGGTTATATGGCTACTGACTCAAAATTAGTTCACAAATAGCCCAAGAAGCTGAATAATTCAATTAAGGTAAGAACAAATAAATGCTTGAGTAACATTTTGGAGATGTAGAAATACTTCAGTTTCACTGAGATTCATAGTGTTTCTACTTCACATAGGGTAGAGTATACAACTAGCTTATGTCCTCTTAGGGCATCTGGTGATCCTGGTAATTCAATATTGTGCTAAACTGCTACCCATGGTGTGCACAGCAATGCTCAGCAGTGTTTCTCATTTGGCAATCCTGGACTCCTACACCCAACACTCACAAACAGCAAAACCAAACATCAGTGTCTTTGCTACCTGTTAGAATTTACCAATTTTCAAACTGTGATGAGTGTGACATTAGCACCCTTCTCCCTGATGGCATGAAATCCACCAAATTTAGTTATTCTGACGACTAGTCCAAGAAATTCTGTGGGAACTCACGCTAACTTTGGTTTCTTCAAGCATGAAAAGGAGTACCTGCACTAAGGCAAAAGACACTGTGACCACTGAAAAGCTTTTTCCAGGTTCACTCACCATTACAACCCTGTTATCACTATATGGTTTCATCAAAGGATGTATCCTCTGGTCTTTATCCTTGCCTCTCAGTTGGATCAAGTGTACACAGCATTTCCAAAGGACTGAAGAATTTTGCTTGTAATATTTAACTAAATGTGTCACTGGAAACACACTACAAGCCTGAGTATTAAATGCATGAGTAACCCAAGAATCATTTCACTCACCACTTCCAAGAAAGGAAAAATATAGCTTAGACAAAATCCCACAATAAAATCTTACAAAAAATCCCAATGCTACTCTGTGTATATATAGACGTAATCTTTGCTGTTATTTTGGCAAAAGAAATTGCATCAAATACATGGAAATTAATTTCCTAATGTCAAAAACCTCCTACTGAAACTATGGAACTATCACATAATGAGGTACTACATGAAAAATCCAATATTACAGTTTAAAAAGTAAAAAATTAATGTTTCTTATGCAATTTTAAGTTGTGTAACAAACAAGTAATTAAGTGCGGCTAAGAATACCAAAGCAGACACGGACTACTGGAATATAAGATTGCTCCTGATCATAAAAAAAATTCCAACTCCATTTCTCTTCTTCAGGGATTTCAGCTCTCATTCTTAATGAAGAGAAATTTCTGTACAATTTTTTATATTGAGTTCTCCTCTTTTAAGCAAACACAGTAATACAGGACTGGTCAGACAAGTCCTAATACAATCCACTGAGCAGTTTTTTTTTAAAAAAAGAATTAGTCCATAGAAAAAGATAGAGAACTTCAGCTCCATATTCCCAACGGTGACGGAAAATATGCAGCATACGCTCTGAACATAGCCTGACTTGTGCTGGGAAATAATTCACAAGTATCTTGAAAGACACCACCCGATATTATGTATATTATTCACCAAATTTGTCATCTAAACACTTCCAAAAAGAGGGAGAGAGAAAAAGACTAGTTGTATTAGCAAGGATTAGTTCAATCATTAAATTTAAAATGTGCAAAGAACACCTGCAAAAAAGATCACCGAAAACTACCTACTCAAAAAGAAAGAATAGCCAAGAAATATTTTTCAAGTGCTATTATCAGACTAATTATTGAGTGACCCATCTTAAAGGAATGACTTTCTATTAGGAACTTTAGCCCTTGAGCCACTTATAAAAATACTTTTATTTACATTTCCAAGATCACATCCTGTATGCACTCAGAGTTTCACTGTATCAAATGAATTATTTAATGTAAAGTAAAATGGTATAGACAAAATTTCCCAAAAGAGGCAAAAAAGATGATATCCTCATCATAAGTGCTAAGATTTGTTATAATCTGGATGCATTCAGAAAACATTGATAGAGAAATACACTTTTCTCCAAAAAAAAATCATACTCTGTTTCCATATGAAAGACAGCTCATCTTCTCTGCAATAGGGTTTCCTAAGACTTTCTCCATGTGTAAACAAAAGTTCTAAAAGGATTCCTCTCCTTATAACAGAAGTATGAAAAACTACATTGTACCTATGAATAAAATGCCTTCATTTCTTTCATGAATAAACAAAGACCTATAAGAAAGCTAGAAATGTGTAATCCCTAAGTCTAGATCTGAGACGTTTCCTTGGAAACAATGCGAAACCAGCAGGGAATGTGTAGGCATCCTCTGAACAGTATTTAATGTGAGGGCACGGTTCCTTGTATCTATGGAAGTCTATAAAAGAATGTGAAAAAAGAAATTATTGTTCTATAATAAGTCTTCAGGAAGAGCCAGCAATAGTGGCCTAAAGACTGCTTATTAATTCACAGTCAGATTCTTGTGAAACTCTCCAAGTGTCAAGTTTCAGCTCTGTTGGATATGGGGTTGGTTTTTTTCTTTTCCTTTGTTTTGGAAAAAGGAGCAGTGTACAAAAAGCTTGAATTTATTACAATTACTTGTTTATTAGGGCTTGCTTTCATACCAGGCATCATTGCTATTGTATTTTAAATATGATTTATATGTGATGGTGTCCAGCCTATTTTAAAAAGCCCTCCACAGTACCAGTACAACATGAGTATTCTAATATGGAAAAATACCAACTGGTTTAATTAAGCAACAGGTTTATGAGTTTGGGTTAGATATGTGACACAAATTTGTTCTGAAGAAAAAAATCACCTAATTATAGAATGAACCAGAAGCGGTAAACATTATGAAGACATTCTGATACCTATCATCCCCACATCCCCATAACAATTCTGGTCTCAATCACCCCATTGGAATTACCATGGTGTAATTACACTGGGGAAGATGGTATCAGAATCTGGCCATGTTACTTAGCATTTAACACTTCAGTTACTCTAGACAATACAAGAACTTGGCTGTCTCTGTGCAAGGTTTTATGAATAACACAGAGAGTTTTGTCATTCAGGGAATGAAAATGACTTGAGTAGCTATTGGACATTGACAAACCTGTTTCATTTGTAAATGCATTTCAAAATCTCTAGAGGTGGTTTTCTTTCTTAGACAAACATGCAAGATCAGGGCTCAAAAGAAAACACTACCAGGAAGGAGTGCATTACTAATTCAAACACTGAAATAAGACCATATCCATTGACTGCAGTGCACTCAGGGCAGCAGGGAATGTGGTCTTTTTTCAGGGTTGATGAGGAGTAGTAGCTGCCATAGTCTTAATGTCAGCTGGAACATCAGATTTAATAAAGAGACAAGCCTAACCCTCCATTAAATAAATAGGAGATTTTGCATTTAATAAGATGGGAAGTTGATTCAGCCCATGTGAGGCGACTTTTAGTATTGCTTCAACATCCCACCAGAAATTAATTCAGGTCAGTCTAGTTGCACAATACTAATAAACCGTGACCACAGAACACCACGTCCAAGTGCATACAAGTCGAAATGTACTTGCAAATTAAATGGTACTTTGCTCACCACAATGTTTAGGTAAATTTGGAACTCTTCTTCTCTTAAATGTATGGCGGTGATATCAAGAATTAAGCGTTTGTTAAGAAAGTTGAACAGCTTGCACAGGCAGGGAAGTCGTATTCTTACACATCTACTTGGGCATGTTATCAGTGACTGTATAAAGCAGTGAACGCAAGACAGCATCTTTACAATAAACTTTGATTTGAAATAGGTCCTATGAATAAACAATAGGTTTCAGCAGCATATACTTTTCATTTGAGAAAAAACAAGCATGCAGCATGTAGCACATGTGTGTACACTACAAATAGTGTCCAGGTAGATGTTTGCCAGTAGGCATAAATAAAATAACTCAGAACAACGTGGGTGCAAGTGTAGGCAGACACAAGCCTACATGCTGCATGCTTTTAAGCTGGGTCTATTGCAAGTGAGGTGTTGCCTGGAAATGGTGTTGCAAGCCATGCTGCTCCTATCCTTCCACACCATCATCTGGTCTGCTCATAGCATCGTCCTGACACCCACAGTTTCCGGAACAGAGCCAGTGCCTTTCCTCCCAGCATGCTCCCAGGATATCTCCACTCTCTCACGCACACATTTCCCTCAGAAGTTAGCAAAATGAAGGCTGAAAGGGGACGTGGTTATTCTCTATAACTGAACAGAGAAATAAAAGTATCAAGGGATAAGTGTCAGGAAGAAAAAAGAGCTATTCAAGCTCAAGACAATGGTGGCAAGAATAAACATGGATATAAACTGCCCACGAAGCAATTCAGGCTAGATATTAGATTCAGGCTTAGAGACCCATGACGATCTGGGACAGCCCTCCAGAAGGAGCTGTGAAGACAACATGATTAAATGAACTTTAAGACAAGGCCTAAGACAGACCTGAAGAGACACTATTCTGCCTTCTTTGTTAAGGTTTATGACTATGACTCATTACAGTTCTGCATTTCATTCAAATTTCATGTCTTCTTACACTGCTAAGACAGAAATATGCATGTCAGAGAATTACGTGTTGAAACACAAAGGTTTGTAACCTCTTTCCATAAAATTCCACATCTACAAAGCACAAGTTCCTGCAATTTCATTCTGTTCAAAGCTGGAGGGAACAAGAAAACCAACAGAGCTGGTGTGAGTCCCAGAGTCCAATAAGCACTTTGAAACATATTCACTAAGCAAAGACTTTTAAATGTCTCCAAAAAATGCAGGTGTGCAAATTACTCCTGATACAGACAGGAATTACGTTTCCAGCACCCTCTCAACCACTGTTAAACAACACCCCCACAAGCATTTTTCGGTTCATAAAAGCTTTATGAGCTGAAAAGTTCCTTCAGGTTTGCTTCTTCTTTTCAGCTGCTAATCCATTACTTTCCAGTAACAGCATCAGCCCTCACCACTACTATACCTAGGAGCTATGAGAACACAGAAGGGCACGAGTTGGCAAGTTCTGTATCTTTGCAGTGAAAGACAAACTTCTCTGTCCCATCTGATGCAATGCAAAGCTGCTAATGTGATAAGATGTCACAGTGCAGGGCTAGTTTACTTTCTTACTCTGACAACACGGTCACGATCCCAAGGGAACAGTCTGTTGTTCCACTCAAGTGAATGAAGTCCCAAGCTCCTTCCTATTATGAAACATGTGCGTGGTCCTTTTTGTGGCATAAAAAGGGATATTTCCCCATGCACAAATATATTTTCCTCATTAATTGGAACACCTGCCCTAGATCTGTCCATGTGCTGTAGGCCATCAGAACAACCATGCCTTATATCCCTCTAATTTGTGCACCTGCCTCACACTTGCTCACATGGAAGTATATGGATTGTTTGTACGATACATTTTCTCAATGAAAACTGCTGTATTCTTATACAAATAAGCAGCGTAATCCACTCAGCAGTGTGTTCTTTCTTATCAGTGCTAGAGTGCATTTTCCAAAATTGAAGTTAATGAGCTTGACCTTCCACCAGACCTCGAAATTACTTCTGTTTCCATGGGTAAATTTTTTTATCTAAAAGTAACTGAAACTTCCTTTATGAAAGTTTTAAACAATTGTAAGCATGCATTTTAAAAGCTAGTAGTATAACTATTTGCCATTTGTCATGAGAAAAGAAGTCCTCTAGCAGAAACTTTTTCTGGGTTAATAAATTTAAGGGCTTATTGTATTAAAAAATTTAAAATATTTAGTATCAACTTTCACTTATATATTGTAC
>NW_009607472.1:35342-48946 GCF_000690535.1 Cariama cristata | reverse complement strand
GCGGGGGGCGGGCGCGCGATCTAAGACAGACTAACATTCTTGCCACTATATTTAATTGAATTTAACATAGTCAACCTTCAGTGTCTTTCAAGTGCAGCTTGAGTCTACAGAAATAATGAAGAATAATATCCCCAACATTCCATACGTCCGTAACACATTCCATACATCGACAGCACATTCCAGCCAAAGACTTCAAAGGACTTCAGCAAAGTTGGTGCCAGTTTAGCAAGGGTTTGCAACTGAGAAGAAAGGTGCAAGAAATCCTTCCTGCTTCTCCCTCAACCAGTGCATGGCCATAGGTGAACTCACTAGACCCAGAGAAGCAACGGGCTGCTCTCGCCACACTTCACTGGGAGGTAGGACACCCATCGATCACAAAGGGACTTCTGTGCTGCAAGGGGTATGCTTTGCCTTGCTTGCTGGGAACTGCTAAAAATGTCTGCATCTCTCAAAAATCCATCCGTCTGGCATGACCATTCTCTTCTGCATGGAGTATAAAATATTGCTCATAACTAACAAAGCCTAATAGCACCTCCTTGGAGCACTTAAATATTACGATGCCTATGCTACAGGTGATAAATGGAGCTGTAGAGAGTAATATTCAGCTGAGTTAGTATAATAGCAAGTTTTTACTGTAATTAAGTGATATGGCTGATGATAGGAAACAAAACATGGTACCGTATTTCCTCGGAGCCCTGCTTCACTATTAAACTGTTGCTTCTGGCAAAATCTGAATAACAAGGAGGTGAAGAAAGATGAAAAAAAAATCTCATAAATATTTCCAACACTTATGCATACACAAAAAGGAAAATACTATACTCATTTATACACAATATCGTTTCTACGACAAACCTCTCATTACTCCTATTTGAAACAGCTATTATTTGAAGGGCTTTCATAAGCAAGTTGTCATTTCTTAGGAGACACTTTTGGACTCTTGACATGAAAGTTATGAAGGCCTTTGCTTATAACCCTCACTGATTATTTTCTTTTAAAATGCTATATTACCTTGAAAACATGTCAAGGCAAAGGAGGAAAAAAACCTTTGTTTTATTAGAGAGATATAATGATGAAAATTGTATTTCTTGTTCCCATTTAGCTGAGAACAAAAAGCCAAAGGTACAGTTAATGTAGTTCCTGTATGACTGCAGATCAATTTTCAAACAAAGAGTGATAGAATAAGAAGTTGAACTATGTCTTAGTGAAAGGCATATGTTAGTAATATTTGCCAAATTCATTTCTTTTCAGTGTCTCCTATGTGCATTTTCTTCAGTACAAAGAAAAGTTTATGGACTGAGAAACAATGAAGTGAAACTGGGCTTGGCAGAATTTTTCAGATACAGGCTTTCATTTCTGGAGAAAGAAAATAAAATGCTAATCTGAATCCTCAGACAGAATAAATCTTTGGCAACTCTAGCTTAACTTGTGGTAAGCAGGTATAGGGTACCTTTTCTCTGTGGATAGATAAATGTAAGAATTTCAACAGTCAGATTCTGAAAACAGAGAAATAAAGGAAACTCCTTTTTGACCTTGCACTACATATATGATGAAGCCCTTTATGTTTAAAGAGAATACAGATACTGCCATATAGAAAATTTCGTAATATTTCAAGAAAAAGATCTTTTGTCTATGCTGACAGACTAAATCATTCCTAAAGGCAGAATTTTAAGGATGTATAGCTTTAACTCTGCTTATAAACACCCACACACCTGTGCACACACACACCTGGAAAATACATGCACAGCTTTACAAAGATTGTGAAGATTCAGAAGGCAAATCCTGAAGAAGGTCTGTCCTAAGAACCTGATCACCCAAGTGAAAGCAAGAGTAGCTATGAAGAGCGGCTGTGCATTGATCCACTGTCCTTTAGATAATCCAGTTTGAACTAATTTCTAATTTAATGACTCACAGTACCCACACCATTCTGAAAAAAGTGTAAAATAAGACTCTTCTTGATGTATATGCAGAGAAATCCTGCATCATATACCTTGTGCACTACCTGAAGAAAACACCAAGTTTCCACACCCTCCCAAACCATCCTACTCCTTTCCATCCACCTGGAACACACAACTGCCCAGCACAACTCACTCTTCCATATGCAATAAACTGTAGTATAACTCAACAATATAACAGCGAAAACTAGTTCACTGCTACACAGTCCAACTATTAATTATTAAGGTGAATTAACCAAATTTCCCCAGGTACAAAAGTATTTAACATGTGGCTTAACTCTAGTCTTCTGTTCTGACTTACCAGACTTGTCTCATTTAATCAAGACTTCCAAGACATCGGCAATATCTAAAGCTCCAGACAAAATAATGATAGTATACTACAGAAACAAAAGTAGTGTTTAAATGTTAAAATAACAGAACTATTACTTTCTGAAATAGAAGGTTAAGCTACCACTGATATGACTTGTGCAGTTTTACATATTGTAAATATGAAGCAGGATAATAAGCATAAAGTGAATAAAGATACAAAATCCACTGTATGAGAAGTCTGATAATGATACGGCACATTTCACGGAAAATACTTTTACCTTTTGATTTTTGAATGAAACTTTATCAAGCACAAACCTGACAAAATCAACCAAAAGAATTCCATAAATTATTAACTCTGTTGGATGAGTTCTTGAAAGATATGGATATTATGGCCAAGAACCAAGGAGAAAACAGTTTCTTATACAACTATTTAAAACCACTGCATGTAGTTAAGGTGTGTAAGACATAAAATGAATTTTTACTGTGTTCCTTCAAAAAATTAATTAATTATTTATAAATAATTACATAGAATGCAACATTGAAGCTAATAGATGTTTTGAGCTTTATCCTTTTTGTCAGTTCTTTTACCTGTCATTTTAAAAAAATAAGATTTTACCAAGACATCTTAAATAATAGTTGACAGGCTTCTTTAATGTAAAATTGCATAGCCTTCAGCTATTGCATTATGGAGACATATTCTTCATAAAAGTCAACAGTTCCTTGCTACTTCAGGAGTTTCTGTTCTGGATACCCATGAAATTGAAGCTATATACACATGTACAGTGCCATCAGCTAAAAACTATAAAGAAACTAAATATTATGTCAATTTTCATCACAGATTCTGTGAAATGGATTAAAAAATATTATGATATGCTACAAAAACGTGCAAAAACCCTTCCCCCAAATGACAGGAGGTCCACTTGTGGACACAGTAGAAGGCCTTAACCTTTTTTAGATGACTACACTGTACATGGCATTGTTAATTGCTACAGACTAATGGAATGTTAAAATAATCTAGTGCTTCGTTTAGGACTAGTAATGCATGGAATGGAAGCTGTGAAATTAAAATGCTTGTTTCACAGATAGCTGAAGTTAAATCAGTGACTTGCCGACATTAAGCAAGAAAATTGGACTATAGCCATCATGACTTTTAAAAGAAAATATAACAGTTTCATATTCATTCTTACACAGAAATTAATCTTACCCCAAACTATATACATAAGGTATTTCTTAGTTTTTTTTAATGGATAGAAAAATAGACCTACCAATATTCAGTAAGGTGCTGTCTAGACAAAGTTTGTACTTTGCACCCTTCAGTGATCCAAGACACATCTCCAGTACCTTCTAAAGTAACACCAGTTTGTTATGATAAACTGTCTATTCTGATGGACTGCAGGTCTAAAAGGCAAAATCTTACCTGTATCATTGCCTGTGATTTGAATAACGTACAATCTTATGTCATTTTCACTATCAGGGTGTGAAGTAGAAGGAGACACCTCCTGAGGTTGTAAAGCCTCTGTGGCCTCCTTCACTTTGGGCGGTGCAGTAGGTCGTGCCACTGCAGTAGCAGTTGATGTTGTGAAATACTCCTTATCAATTTCTGGTTCTAACATCTTTCCTGTCAGATCGTCATCAGCAGTGGCTTTACTGGGAGAAATAGATTCATCAATTATGATGATGTCATTGCTTGTTACCTCCTCTTCTTCCTCAGGAATGATACGTGGTGACTTTTGAGTAACAGAAGGTTTGGATGTCGATGTAGGCTGAATTTTGTCTACAGAACTAATGGCAGGTGTTGTCACATAGTTGAAAATTGTTGCCTTATCTGTTGCATTAGCTGAAAATACAGCTGTTTTGATTTCTTCAGGTTCTTCTGATATTCCTGAACCTTCCAGAGCTTTGCCTGGAGAAGCTCCCAAAGTCAGAGGAGTAATGCTTTCCATAGAAGAATGACCTGTAGGTATCGTATGAGGGGGCAACACAGGTTCCCAGCTCACTACATCACTGTCTTCTTCCCTGGTGGAGGTTCCTCTGCTTTCATATGTTTTTGCTTGGGTACCCACTGCTATAAGCATCACTTCAGTGACCTTCTCTTCTTGATCAGTAGCAGTTTCAGCTTCTGGAGTCACTGTGAGACGCAAGGTCCTGGTGCCAGTTTCATCAGGTCCCAGAACTCTTCCATAGTCTGTGAGCTTCAAGGTAGGCACTGATACCTCTGTTGCTGGATATGTCTCATCATAAGCTGAACCTGTCTCATCCTGTTTTTCATGAACAGCTGTGTGAGATGATTCAGATCCTGGTGCCGTCCTCTGTTCATGTATGTGGACAGATGTCACAGAGAAGGTAGTCTCTGTGGCAGTACCTGGTTCCTTATCTTGATGTTTCGTGGAGAGTTCCTCTGGGAACACCTCACTATCTTTTGCAGTTGTTTCTGTTGCTTCTGTATGAAAGAGACCATCAAAAGAAGTCTGATCAGTAACTGGCATATCTCTAGTGACCTCACTCTCTACCGTAACTGGAACTAGGGAAGCATCATGTTCTTGCTGTGGAACTGTAGCATCTACCTTTGTTACTACTGTAAATACAACAGATTCCTTTGTCCCTCCAAAGCCAGCTGATGGTGTTCCTTTTCTGTCTTGAACTGTTGCCACTGATGACTCCTCAGTTGACATCACAATGCTTGTCTGGCGTTCCTCTGCCACTGTGTATTTTGAGACATCCATTTCAGTAGAGACTTCTTCAGCAGGCGTTGCTACCAATGTGTCAGTAGCCTCTCTTTGTTCAACTTTTGGGGTAGGAATAGATGTTTGCAAAACATACCCTGATGTTTCATCTCCTTCACGTTCAGTTACCTCGATGACTGTGGGCATAGCAGTTGGTAATACAGTAACGCCTGAGGAGCTAAAAGACTTTATTGTTGCACTACTTTCATTCACTGATATTTTGGATACTGTGACCATTTCCAAATCCAAAGAGTTGCCTGTGTGAGAGACACTCTGATCAAAATCAGCTGATACAGCTTCATCACTTTTTGTTTCTGCTGGCTCCATGCTTGTCTCAGTTTCATCTGTAACTGCTGAAACTGGAGCTACTGGATGCTTTGTATATCCTGTAATTTGCCCTGGAGATGATGTAGGCTCCATTCCAGAGATACCATCTTCTGTATCTAACTCATGTATTCTCTTAGTATGAGATGACTCTTCTGTCATATACCCCTGATCTTTATCTGTAGGCAGCCACATGCCAGAAGCTGGAGGAGCCTGTGTGAACTTCTTACTTGCAGAACATCCCTCAGATTCTGCTGGAACACAAGTAGGAATGACGGTTGCCGCATGGAGGATCTTAACATCCATTGTTCCCGTTTCTGGTTGCTTTGTTTTCTCCTGTTCCTCTAAACCAGCTGATCCTTCCATTTGTTTAGATGAGTGGATAACAAATGTGGTAGCTTCTCCAAAGTTTTCTGGGGAAATGGTACTTCCTGATGGAGTTATGGCCTCAGATCCTGTTTGATTAACATTTGATACAGAAAAGGATACAGGTATTCCAGATGACATAGTAGGCTGCACATCTCTCAGGTCCTCTCTGCTTCCTTCAGCTGATGCCTCATTATCAAACATTGTCACAGAACTAAATTTAACAAGTGGAGTTGACCCATCTGATGTAGAAAATTGTCCAGTGGTTACCACATGCTCATCTACGAGTGTCTCTGATGCAGCAGGCACATCGGATTCTGAGATGCTACCAGTAGCCATGCCAGAAATTCTATCAGGCATAATGGTGTACATGCTGTCTCTGCCCTCCCCCTTTGTAGTAAGATCATACTGATCAGTGAACAAAGCTTTAGGGATTACAACAGTTGTAAGTTTCTTGTCTGATTTCACCTCCATTGACTTTTTTGTGGGTTCTTTTGTTGAGTGGGCACCAAGATACATACTCTTTTTTGTTAGTGAAATTGAAGTCCCTGTCCTGGGAAACTCTCTCCGAGAAGTTGGTAACAAGCTATCTGTAGCTGTCATCATAGGACCCACTTCTATTTGTTCAGTCTGATTATCAGCATCATGTTTTTGTGTATCTCCTGTTTCAGTATCTTCCCATGAACCAGGGGAACTCTTAGCTACAGCTGTGCTATCCTGAAAAATTATAGAGGTCAAGAAAGCGTCCTCAATGCTTTCAGACCTACCTTGTTCCTCGGGCAATTCTGCTTCAGAGTAAGTGTGCTCCAGTTCCAAAGCTGCAGATGTGCTCTCTGTTAACCTAGGTGAAACATCATATTCAGTCCTTCCCAGTGTATCGTAAGTGCTTATTTCGCCATCTGTGACAGTCTGAGGTAGAAGGGTGGTTAACTTAATGTTCTCCATAAGCACCTCCATTTCCCTTTTTTTCTCAGCCACATCAGTAGTCATTTCTGTATCTTCTTCAGTCTCTAGGGTTGTTTCTTCCAAAGCAGGGACCTCTGTTTTGGTGACAGCCACTTCAGTAATCGAAGTCTCAAAACCAGGAGGTTTAAGAGTAACTTTAGCAGATGACGATTTGACACTGTCAGTTTTCAGAGATGTAATCAGCTTAACAGTTGTAGGTTCTGATATGATTTTTTTACCTTAAAAAAAGAAAAAAATGTTAAGGAATCA
Source organism: Cariama cristata (assembly GCF_000690535.1). NCBI lineage: Eukaryota > Metazoa > Chordata > Aves > Cariamiformes > Cariamidae > Cariama > Cariama cristata. The sequence goes on along the minus strand of NW_009607472.1, from coordinate 42,057 downwards.
TTCAGTCAGAACACAAACAAATGTTACTTTAATTCAGTTCCCAACAAAAACTAAACGTTATGCTGAAAATAGTGTTTAGATAGTTGTTTAGTGTAGAACAGAGCTTTGAATGACATAAAATAACACTCTATAAAGCTGCAGAATATCTACCTTAAATTCAGATGAAATGAGAAAGTAGCAGTATTCTTCATTCTTTATATAATTACCCCTAGAAGTCCTCATATTATAGCAGTACCCATCAGACAGCTAAGTACCAGTCAGGGAATATAAAAGTTTATTTCATGATGTCATAAATAAGTGGTACTGCAAACCTGTGGATTTTCTTCAAAGCTTACTGTAGCATACACCTCAAATGTACAAAGGGAGTGAATACCACTTTAGTTTATTTTCAGCATTTAATCACAAATGCAAAAAGGACCCCTCACTGGAGTGAGACCATACTTAAGCAACAGGAACAAACATGCCATCAGAAAGTACTGTTTTACAATGCCACAGGAGCTGCTGCCCTGCATTTAAATTATACTGAGAGAAATTTTTTATGGGGAAAGGTGAGAACAGTAAGCCATAAGATCATAAACTTAATGCTATAATGATGTTGATCTTTGGAAAACACTTCAAAGATATACATCTGAAAGTGCTCCAAATACAAAAGTGCTTCTATGGGAGTGTTGAACATGAAAAGGCAGAGCGTTGAACCATCTGAGTGATGGGGGTAGCTATCCTAGATTCATAAGAGACAGAAGGAAAGATCTTTCCAGTGAACAAAATTTCAATGTTTTTAAGAATCTTGCTGCCTTATGCCTTGACCACACCTTCTGTCCTGGATTCCCATCCTATCTGAAAAGGAAATATATGCTGTAAACAATGACACTGCAAAGTCTGGTGTCGGATTTTATGCTCCTGAAAAAGGTGAGTTTGTGCTCAGAAAGCAGGATTTACTTGGCGAAAGCCCAGGGTGAAAACATCTTCCTTTCTATCAGTTCTTCCAGGTTGGTAATCTTCAGAAGAGCAATGGGAGCAGACTGCTGGAAGATGTGAATGTCTTAAATCACTGCTGTTAATTGCTGAGTTAATGAGAGTCAAAAGCCTTATATGGATGCACGTAAAGAGCAAAATACAGTCCTTTAAATCACACTAAGCATATGAAGAATGCATTAAACAGGCTGCATATATGAGGACTAACTGCTTACCAGACAGACACAACTACACATACAGCTTCATGCAAAAGAAAATATTGCTCAGCTTCTAATAGAACAAAGAAGTGTATTCCCCTAACATGCAGAAATCGAAACAGTTACAGTATTTACAAGAAAACATTGAAGCTAAAGGCTCATTATTATAGCTGTGATTTATCAAAAGAGATCAGGAAACTTTACTCAATGTATGGTATGAAAACCAGTTATCAGTGAAAAAAGTGAGTTCTGAGAGTGGATTTTACTGACTGGCATATGGGAATGGAGGTGTTCTAGATGATGGTGCAGCTTCTGACTGACTCGGGACTTGCAGGAGCTAATAGTATGAGCAAAGAAGAGGAAGAAAATAAATGAAAAATTTAGAAAGACTCAACTTAGCCAGATATTTGTGCAATTACAGTTTATACTCAAGCATATGCAGTATGTATGCACAAATCAGTTCTTTTCACACACCCATGTTTAATTAGGTATTCCTTGGATATTTGTAGATATGAATTCCTCATGTGTAAGTTAGGGTCACACAAATATTTGTTTAGTTTAACTCACCAAGCTTTCAAAATGTCACCTTTGCCAGAGACCTATTTCATTTACGCTGAAGTAGACAGGCTTGCCAGATGATGGTTGCTTAGGATTTCTAGAAGAACTGGTAGATTTACAGAGTAGAGAAATGAGGAAAAAGAGCTGATATTTCAGCTTTCTTGAATAAGAAGTGAAAGTGAAAAGGAAATTGTGAGGGTAAGAAAATATGACATCCCTATATTTAGAAGTGGTGATGTTCTTTGCCAGCAGAAAAAGGAATGGATTCTTTTCCCTACTGTATGTTAGATATTTTTGTGGTTTTACAGAGAAGACTTAGCTACGTATATACTCTTTTTTTTTGTAGATTAAAACATTCAGTTGAGCAAGAAGGAGTAAAGTTCTTGAAATCCCACTAAGCAAAGCACAGCCTTAACACAAGTGATTTTTGTGTTTTGGTGTTCTACAACCTAAAGCAGATGTTTATTGCTCTTTTCAATGCCTATGTGATTAAAGTGTGAGATGTTGCTCACACAATCAAGAATCAGCAAATTCTTACCATTTTTTTCGACTCTGCTTGCATGAGGACGGTTTAAACCACAGAGTTTTACTTCACAGCTAGGTAGTGAAGAGTGCGTACAAGTAAGTTAGCACTGTCCTCCTGAGTGGTAGTGGGTAATTGTCAAATTTCTACTAAAGAATCTGTCAATTTGCCTTAACAGCTCCCTTTCATGGCAAAATGGAAAGGGGACAGCACAGTCTCATTTTCTCCCTTCTAACCATAGGAAGAGTTTCCTTAATGGACATTGAATTTGTTTTGCAGCTGACATCAAGAACTCATTCAGACACCAATTACCGTATTTTAAATGTTTATCAAGATCATTGTTTGAAAGAATATGAAAACATAATACCTTCTAACAAAGCCAGACACAAATAAGGGTATGAGAATAGATTTTAAAATCTGTGCAAAAAAAAAAGATGACTATTTCATCACTGCTGGGAAATTGTCCACACTTACTCACAATCATTTATGTAGCTTCTCAATTTCCAATAAATGTTTGGAAGTCCCAAAAATTCATGTATTTATGCCTGAGATGCAAGTATTTGTTAGTCATGATGCATTATCTGTTAATTACTTCATAAAATAGGTACAGATTTATGAAGTAAATCTGAAAAAACACCAAGCGTATCTGATTTGCTTATATTAGTAAGTGAATCAGTAAATATTAAATTCATACAGGTGTAAGAAAAGCACATATTTTTTAAGAGTTTATCAAAAAACAGTCAAATTTTCTCCTATGAAAAGTGACACAGGATTACCAGTGTGCAAAGAGCAGTTCTCATTAGAATCAACTACAGGACCTCTAAAACTGCTTTGTCATAAGTATGATATATAAGATTTTTTGTATAAATCATTCAGGCAAACATATTTGACTGAATCAAAAAAAAGATGCTTCTTCAGCAAGAAATCTATCAATGTTAATTTTTTTTTTCTGTGGGAAAAGAAGAAAACAAGAAGGTGGTTGTTTTTTAAATAGACTGAACATCAGTTTGAACTGTCATCCACCCCACCCAGATGTTTTGCATTATTGTACTCCTTGCATCATGCCTGCAATATGCTCTCTCTTTTGTACTTCTTCTCATTCAAGACATGAGACAGATTTTCCTAATAAAATTCATGAACATATTAGCAGCAAGAAAGCAAATTATCTCACCAACAGCTGCTCATATCAAAGACTATCTTGCTGGTTTTTAATCGATTCCTTTAATATTGAACAACCGGCACGAAGTTGATTTTGGATGGAATATATGACTTTGTAGAGATACTATATTTTCTCAATCTCTGTTTATTTATTTTATGCTTTCACTGTACAGCATTTTCTTCCTCTTCTCTCCCACTATTGTTTAAATAAGGATTGAAAATAATGGAGCGATATTAAATATTAATATTTTTTCAAGGAAATCACGCTACACAACTTTAGACATGGTTTAACTTTGCAGTTACCAAACAAACATTTTAATATGTTCTGTGCTGTTTAATAATAATTTCAGGATATCTGGGCGTACTTTCTGGAGGAGAAAATGCTTATTTTAAAGATTATATATGCATTTTGAGCATAACCTTGTGTCTAACTTGAACCACTTGAGAAGTTTCTCTGCACTCAGAAATAGGTTTGTGTGTTTACATTTAGGTATATACTTATGAACCTGGAAGAACATAGACCCTACAGATAGAAAAATAAATTGTTTTGGTTATTGCCAACAGCCAAAACAGCAAACAACTGTTTTAAGTCAGAACAAAACCTGGAAATAGTGACTTTTTTTCTGTGAATAACAGCCAAAATAAATTATTTCAAAATATCAGTAGAGACAATCAAAATTAATTGTTTGACGTCTTCCAGTCCATTTAGAGTATGATGCCTAAGCAGAGAGATTGCTTAGCTTAAATTTTACATATTTTTGTAAGTTAATTTTTTTATTGCTTTGTTAAGTTTGTTCTGTGTGTCTGTCCCTTCCCGACTACCAGCCCTGGCAGAGAGGACAGTCTTGAATGTTCCCCTGACTCCAAGTTATGCCAGCTGGGGTTTAAATTACTGGCAGAACTTTCCAAACTGGACTAAGAGCAAGAACAGATTAAAAAATATATATATATTGGTGCTCTGAGTTACAGACTGAACCAGAAAATTGTCATTATGACTTAGACTCAGTACCCACTCATTCACTCATTTCAGGAAGCAGAAAGGTAAACAGGGGATGTGGAGTTTTACTCATTACTTAGGAGACATGTGGTAGCAGGAGGAGGATTTAAAATCCAGTACTGTCGCTATAAGAGTTTCTCTATAACACCAAGTGTATACTCCTACTTACCTACACTGTGTTTTGCCATCATAACACAAGCCAAGTGTAATGAGAGAAGTGATTTAAAATCTAAATGCACTATCCATTCCCACTGATATATCAGAGAAAACAAATGAGATTCTTTAAAAAACAAGAAATTTAAAAGCTAGTAGTCTATCTTATTTGTAAGGAAAAACTTTAAAACATAACGAAAGGTCATGCACCCTCTTCACACCATTACTCAAGGTTCTTTTCTTCCAGCTAACAAAACAGCAGAGGCAGCAGCTTTATTAGCTCTGTGAGCAAAAACACTCTTAAGTAAAACCACTTGCTATTTCATAACTTTCTGAAGTCAGATGGTTAAAGGGGGAAAGATATGTTTTCTCCTGGTTTCCCCACATGCAACTGTAGTTCTGTGAACAAACTACAACTTGTCAATCTATCCACAAAAGAACAATAGCAAAAAGCATTTCTTTTTCCACATTATTTAGAATAAAAGTGCCAAAGAGGACAAAAAATCAGTGAGCCTCTTTAGTCAGTTCTTCCTAATGAAATCTGTATCCCAGCACCAAATAAAAGCAACAATCTTTGCTTCCTGACCACAAAAAACAATTGACGAACAAAGAGAGCTAAGTTTGTCACTTGGGCCAGGAACTGACAGCAAAATTCTTGCTGCTTTGCTCTCCCCAGCTAGTGTGAAAGGAGACAAATTACCCTATGTCCCATGAGTGGTACCCAGTTTCCACAGCGGTGAGCAAAGGTAATAAAGAGCAAAACCAATTTCTCTTTCCTGTACTTGAACACCCAATGGGATGTTTTACTTCTTCACCTTGTTGCCCCTAATCCTGTCCTTGTTACCTGACCCATTCAGTGATCTAAGGGAACGAAAGGAAAATGCCTTCAACTGTGTCTTCTTCTCTTTCCTCCTTCCCTCTGTCCACAGTGTTAGCACTTAGGGACTATTATTAAGGAGCCCAGTTTTGAATCACTCCGATAAATGCAAGTTCACTTGCTCTGGTAAAAGAAGCATCTCATCCTGAAACTCCACCTCCTGAGGCTCCGAACAGTTGCTCCACATACATCAGTTAGATTGATAAATCAGGTTCTCTCTGTTCATACTTTACACAGCATTTCAAAGGCCAAGCTGGACCCAACCACCACCTCCTCCTCCTCCTTCTCAGGGTGATGTATCAGTGAGGTCTACGGCACAGAATTGTCTGAAGTGGATTGAGATCTTCTTGCCATTTTCAGCATGGTCGGACTGACTTCTCAAAGTTCCTTTGCCACATGACTGCAGCAGAGTGAGGTAAGAAATATGCTGCAAGTTGTTAGTGTCCACAGCCTCTGTGATGTTTGCCTGTTGCTATAAATCCGGCAGAGAGTTTCAGGGATTTATTCCTCCTACACCTGGTCCAAGATATTAGTGGAGATCTCTGCAGCTATGTAGGTCTTGCTAAACTGCATATCCGAGAGAAGCACAGAGATCTACCTTCTCAGCAAAATAATAAAATCTAGAGAACTGTTATCTAGTCATAGCTGCCTCAGTAAAGCAGTTTAAGCCCTTTACATAGCTTCACCTTCACAGAGGGGACAGGAAGCACAAGCAGAGCCAACAGCCTTGTATACACTGTCGCCAGTGCCATGACCTTGAGATGCTTGCCTGCTCAAAGGCTTTTTATCCATTCTGATACTAGACTGTGAAATGGTAGAGGACACTGGCTTTATTATGTTCAGTACTCTATTGTGTCTCATCTAAGACAAACTCTTTTTTGGTTCTTTTCCTTCAGATTGACAATTTTGTTCCCTGGGTGTCACCACGCACTGTCTTCAGTATTCTGCGGTCATTCCCAAACTGATCAAAAATCCACATATCTCCTGTAATACAGTCCCTGACATCAGGCTGGAAATAATTCCCTCATCCAGGAAATAACTGGGACATGTAGCTACCGACGGTTGCTGTGGAGAAGGACAGAACTGCCTAGTTATTCAAAGTTTTCTAAACTAAGTCACATGCAGCAAAAGGGAAGACAACATTTCTTCTGCCAGCTTTTGAGCAATGCCTAAAAATCTTATCCTTTCTTCTGCTGGACAAGTGGAGCACAATTGACGTTCTCTGAGCCTTAGCCTTCAATCATGGTGGCTCATGCTGTAGGAGCTCCCAAAGAAGA
>NW_009607472.1:32438-35311 GCF_000690535.1 Cariama cristata | reverse complement strand
CTTTCCCTGCTCTGAAGTCCTCCATAGAACACTGCTTGCAAGTTACCTTTTATTACCAAACACCCCTGTCCTAGTGCAACACTCTTACTTGAACTGACAAGAAATAAGAGGGTTTGGTTGGAGAGGTTTTGGGGTGGGCACGGGAGAGGTTTGCAGATAGACAATTATTTGCCACTTTCATCTTACAAAAGTCTGTCCTGCTACATACTATGAAGGTTGCTGCTTCCTATATTTCTTCTATAAATGTGCACTCTGATTTTGAGCTTTAGATGCATGAAGCATCAAAGAAAGAGGTCCCCAGTGACAAGCAGTGGTTGACTTGGATACACTCTTGATAGGGCTGTATTGAAACAATAAAAACAACTCAATTCATGGTAAGAACATACAGCAATGCTGTCTCAGAACTGGAATTTTCCAGTCTCCAGCTACAATGAATCATAATGTCAAACCAAAGGGGCATAACCAAAGAGAAATAACGAAGGTGCATGAAACAAAGTCACAATGAAAGAGCAAATCTGAAACAAAATTGTCAAATCCAGAGTAAAATGGTCAACACGTGTTTTGAGTCAAGCAAAAAATCTTTTGCTGAAAGATTCGCCAAAATCAATACAGGTCTACGAAAGAATTCAGCTTTAATAAATCAGTGTCTCTCAGCAAAATGCAGATTTATGTTTCAAAAGTTCAACCACTTCTGTGTATGAAGTTCATCAAGTTCAATTTCGTTGCAGGTATGCAAGACAAATACTGTATACATTTTCATTAGTGCATTTCTGGAGTGCAATTTATTCTAGAGATGCTGTAGTACAAAATGCCCCCTACAAAGTTAGTTGAAGTCTGTGGCAAGATTCCCACAAACGTCAGTGAATTAGATCTGTTGAGGCTGGGAGGCTGAGGGATGGAATTAAATAAATACCCTATAGCTCTATGTAAGAACTAACTACTAAATAGGTACCCATTAAAAATGATATTTTTTTCTGATACATTATATTTTCTTACAAATAAACCTAAGTGTTCAGCAACAATTGTTCTACCTATTTTTTTTTCAATTGTAAATATGTTAGTATGTTATAAGTCCTATATGTTAACACTTGAAAAACTTTTCCTCTGATGATGGCCTCCAAGGAGCTTCAAGTACTTACTCATGTGTCTAACCTAAAACTTCTTCAAGCCCCGTCAGATACCACTCAGAATAAAAGAACAACTAAAAAATCTGGCAAAAGTCTGGGAGGGATGAGATGAAACATGTGGATAATGTTTCAGAAATTCAGAGCCATGTGGTTTCTGTAGAGCAAAAAAGACTTGTGATCAAAGTGAAGAAGGTTTTTTATTTTTTTAACAGGACTTTTAGATTTTAAATCATGTATTATTAGTCTGGGTTACTTTTATTTTCATAAAGTCAAGACACTTTGTACTATGTAATTTTGTAACCAGAATACTGCTGAAGTTAAAATCCTGAACTTAACTGTACTGTTAAATGTTGCCCAGGTTTGTTGTTTTATTGAAACTAGTGCACATATTTTTTAAGTTGAATTTACTGCTTGGGTTACCGTTTTTCATGTATTTTAATAAATACAATTGCTTTTTAAAAGTAAGTAAAATGGTCAAAATACAGATTGAGGTTTCCTTTAACTGGAATTTAAAATTAATATTTTGAGATTTTCCACCAAAGAGACTTTTAATCACAGGATAGGAGTGAAGGCTGTAAACGGGGCTGAAGAAAGAGATATCTCCTTTCTTAAATATATGATTTCTCTTTGTAATGACTAAAATAGGTGCCTGCTTTGCCACAAATCTATTGCTTCAAAGTATGTGTACATTCAAGCATTGGACTCACCCCTTCTGTGGTAGGGAGGCATTTGTTTTCGTGGCCTTACTCAGGGAGTAAGTATTACTCAGCATGAGTAAAAGTGGCAGATGCAGGTCCTTCATAATTGCCATTTCATTTCAGACTAAATGTGCAACATGTGGCCCTTATCCTTGGAGCTGAGTCTATGGAAACTTCGCTAGTTTTCAGACAAGAGGCAGAGGAAACTTTACAAGGATGCTGTAAAAAAACCTGAGATCACCTCACGAACATCTGTGCTGCAGACCTTCGGCGCGGGTGCTACCTGGGACAGCTGGCCTGATCCTGCCCTGTTCACAGAGGCACTCTGTGTTTTTCCCTTTTAGCTGACCAAGATGTCATAAATGCATGTAATGACACCGCTTTTTTGTTCTTTTTCAGCAAAAGAAGTTTTTTTCTTGTATGAACGGGTATTCTGGCAAGGCAGGAAACCTAACAATGTAATGCGACACCCAGTAAGAGCTATAAGCAGTGATTTGGAGTTATGTGGAAAGAGTCAAGGTCTTGGGGAGGAAAGTTTTGTTGTCTAGCATGGTAGGAATTGCTGCATAAAAGCTTCATATTGAGCTAAAAGCAGTCAGAACTTGGGGATGGTGGACTTCATGAGATGGACTACTGCACTGAAACTTTGAAACAGAGAAAACGGGAAGTTTTGGAAGAAACTTCCAGTGAAACAAGAAGTTAAATTCAAGACTTCTGCTATACTGCAGAGCCATTTTTTTCTCTCTTACTTTTTCTGCCCCAAAAAAGGGACTGGATCCAAGGCTTCAACAGGAGAGAGTGACTCACTATACAGCCACTGCTTCAGACAGCTGCTTGAGATGTGAAAGACCAAGATGCTAGGCAGCGAGTCTCGTTACTTGCCACTTGCATAAATCTTTTAGCAAAAGCAATGAAGAGTTATAGTTGGTTCCTGTGAGATCCCAAGCACCTTCTGAGAGGGAGAGAGAGCTTTCAGTAACTTCTGAGACATGTGGCAGACAGGCACCTTGAAGGAGGGTACGCAGTTCAGTATGACACTCTGGCATTT
>NW_009607472.1:0-32407 GCF_000690535.1 Cariama cristata | reverse complement strand
CAAAACCAGATGTATCTGGCAAAACCTGAGTCATCTAGCTAGCAGAGCTAGCCAAACTAATTCTGATGTAATGTTGATTGCTATTAAAATTGCTAGAAAGCAGCCTCCTGTCTACCAAATTGTGTTGGTTCTGTTTAGTCTTTTTTTTTCTTTTTTTTCATGTAGAAGGGTTGATGGTCATAGACTGTCTGCTTCCTCGGTTGCAAAGTATGAAATATTTATTCTCTGTGTATCAAGGGCAAGAATTTGCAGAAAAAGCAGTTATACAAAAGACAACAACCTAATACTTATCAACGATGTTTTTAGAACTAATAGTATGTTACTAGAATTTGTTAACTAAAAATTCCAGAAAGAACACTGAAAAGGCACATGTTGTTTGAAAGGGGTGAAATTCACATAATCAAATAGAAAGTTGGAATTTTTCCTAGCTAAAGACTAGATTACAGGCAAAATGTCCAGTCCCTCTTCAGTCTTTTAGAGGAACTGGTGAATTTCATCCCAAATAAAGTTAATTTTACCTACTACACTTAAAACCAATCATAACAGTTTGAGGGAGGAACAGAAGGAGTGATATGACAAAACTTTGCTCTGCAGATTAAAGCATGCACTCCTGAATCTAACTAGTCCTTATTTCTATATGCAATTCCCTTGAAGTCCATTAGGACTACTTCCACATGCAAAGATTTGGAACATCTCAACCGCAAGCAATAAAGGAAAAAAAAAAAAACAATCTTATTTTAAAATATTGCAGAGGAGAGTGTCTGAGAACAGCCAGACTGTAACGTTACACCAGATGTTGGGATTTGTTCTCAAGCAGTAGTGTTTGTTCATAAATGAGCCTTCAGTGCCTGAGTTGGAAAGATCTGCAGCTGTAGTTGGTTCATAATCCACAAAAATAGGAACAGTGCAGGCTGCACATTTCAAGCAGTTCTGATTTACAGCCACAGGACTGAGCCCAAAAAACCCTAGACATTCAGTTAAAGACCAAGTTCTGAACTTTTAACTCAACACAAGTAGCTTTTGCACTTTAATGTCAACTGTACTATTTGCAGCCATAGGGACTTCCTTGAACAGAGAGGTCTGCAGGAAAGCTGTTGAGCAGTCCAACCTCCCTATGCTGCTGAGGAGGCTGCAAGTCTCTGAGAAGCAGAATATTCAGCTGGGAAGAAGTACTCTGATCTCTTAGATGTGGTGCACCTTCTGACAGCATCAGTGTCCTCTTACACACAGAACACTCTGGTGATGAAGTGGATCTTAAAGGACAGAACTAAGGTGATAAGATCCTCTCTTAACAGACAGAGATAACTGGTCTGTGGTATTTCAAAGGGCTACACAGAAACTTACATGTTGCACATCATGAGATGCATGGATGGGTTTCTGTAGGTTTAGGGAAGGAGTAAGTAGTCATCACTAATGACAGAGAGAAGCGTAGGAGGAATGCTCTGGAGGAGACCAGGTAGATGAGACCAGGATCTCTGTGGTAGCGGTTTGTGAAGCACTGCCAGTTCCAGGAAGGCCTGGGAGACAGGCAGAGATCTGGAACTGATGCACAGGTGAGATGATATAGGGAAGAGAAACTCAGGTATACTAGAAGCTGGTGAACGTTTTGGGACAAAAGGAACCTATGCAAGGATAGGCTGCACCATAATAACAACAGAGTCAGGCTGCTGGCACTGAAGAGGGAAGAGGTTACAGAGGAATCTTTAACCTCAAAGCCAAAGGAAAGCTGACAGGTGTGGAGGAGATCTGGTTTAGATTGATGCAGCCTATAAGGTGAATGTGGCAAATGCTTGGTGCGCAGCCGAAAATACTAGAAGGGAAACAAGCAGCAATAAGAAAGGCAATTTAGACCATCTAGAGTACCATCTGACTGGCACATGAAACACTGAGTGAGAGGAGAACTTACAACTGCTTTAGAGGCTTAAAAAATATGATGGAACAAAAAGCCTGGACTTCAGAAATAGTCCCCAAATTACCGGCATCTCAGAGACCTGAAAATGCCCAGGATAGTCTGTAAACAGCCTCTTTTATTGCCATCACTGGATACAGAATACCAAGTTAGATGATAGTCATTTACCTGGTCAAGTAGGACATTTCTTCTGTTCTTATGTTGATTGACATGACACAAAGACACTAGGGTGCACTTAGGCACCAAAATACGTAGCATCCGCAGACTCAAGGTGACTATGGGCACAGTGTGTCAGTCTGTGTAAAAATACTACTCAAGCTGAAATCTTACCTTAAAACTTTGCCTATCTTTTTCTGCCAATGTTACTTTAAGACATTTGTTTTAGTTCAGCTTTTCTCCCTTTCTTGTAAAGCCATAGTAATAAAGCAAATTTTTTAGAACTCATGTGCACTGCAAGAACTGAAAGAAAACACATATTAAAGAAAACACTTTTCAGGGTTAGCATGGCGAGTATACTGAAAATTATAACTAAAAAAAAGCTTACGTTCATAGCAGTAGGCATCAAACTTGCTATCTGGGTAAGGAAAGCCTGTTTGGTTCTCATAGCGATACAGGGTTCTCACCCCAAGTAAACCTCCACCACACTGAGGTCTTGCCACTGAGGCTGGGTAACGAACGCTGCCATCTGCCAACCAGCCATAGTCACACTGGTCAAAGCCCTTCCTCCAGGCGACGTACAGGTTCCCAACAGAAGCAAGAACGCCATCTCTTTTCTGACACAGCTCTTTAGCTTCCTCAAAGGTAAGCTTCTCAGGGACTGAGACATGAACCACTTCATCTAGAGGAAGAAAATAAAGATAACAAAGTCTGAGTATCACATTCCACCATCAAGTCAGCTTAGTTCCCATCTTCCAGTCAGTGTCCTGCAAGGTTGAGTTTTTTTACCAAAATGTGTTTGAATATTTTTTTCTTAAAAAAAATCAGCTGGTTGGAAAAGAAAATGTCCCACATTTGAATATGAAAATGAACATACCACAAAGAGTGAGCATTTATATGTCAACTTTATGCCAGGAAGTACACTGTGGTTGGAGATTGAGTCCCTCCCTCAGTCTCTAGGCAGAGGTAACAGCAGCCTTGAAGTTCCCCTGTGACCTCTGTTGGAGTAGACTTTGCAACTCAACTGTGTTAATTAAATCCAGTCCAACAGAATTTACTTTCTCAGTAAAACAATCTTCTACATCTGTAAGCCTCTTACCTGACCTTTTCAGTCATCACTAGAACCTCATTTGAGACACGCAACAAAAGTAAATGTTCTTCACTGGCTGCTCCACAGCAGCTTCTAATGTCATATTTCCATCAGTTTTCACCTTGCCCCATGGGGAAACAAAGGTGAGGGAATGCAGTAGACATGTTGCATGCACAAAGCCCTTTTTGTGTGAAAACTCTGAATTAGTCTAGAATGATGGTAGTATAGTTCAGCTTCCACAGAATAAGAATTTGTAAATAATAGCCATCCAGTTGGAAACCGAAACAGAACAAATAGCACATCTAATATTTTACTTCCAAGCTAAATCAGCATTATGCAGTCAGCTTGGTTGTGTCATTCACCAAAAAATTATAAACAAAATCAAGGCTCTAATGTTCATGTCCTGGGAATGAAACACTAAACTGACTGCTTTCTAGTTCTTTCTCAGACTTCAGATGGAACTGATGAGACCTAAAATCAACATGTTCAGCTGTAGAAAACAGTGCAAATTCAAAATATTTGTTGCAGGTTAGTAATTCTCTTCCTCAGCTACAGTAGTCAAGAACACAATAGTCCCTGCTGCACGAAAGCACTGCTTATTCGTATTGGACATGCAATCTGTCTTACCTCTGCAGCTGTCTCAAGGCAACCTAGCAAAAGGCAGACAGAAACTACATCACCCCAAGCAGTTTCATTCACATCAATATTACACTTGTTTCAGGCTTGAAAGGAATGCAAGTGTGAAAGGAGGCAATGTGCCAATTTTCTTTTTCCTCCAAGGCAGAAACTCTGATTTGTTATTACAGCTGTAATATCAATTCCACAGTGTAAGTTTCTTTATACATGTTGTAGGGAATTTCTAACTTAGAGGTAAAGGGACTGAGCATGTCTATTGGAGAGGGACAGATAAAGAAAGCAAAGAATCATTTGTCTTCAGAAGTACCAGAATGCTTCATTCAGCTCCTCAGACCACACAGATAATGTACTTTTTTATTAAACGCTTCTGCAGCCGACAGCTTTTTCTGCATTAAGGGGCAGATCTGGTATCATGACCAATAAAGAATGATGGATGCAGCTATCCCACCATACTGTCCCAACAGCAGTATCATGAAACAATGGAGCAAAGACAGACCTCTGCAGAGCACCCTTCACTCTTCTGAGGACTATTCCCTTATCCTCTCACATAGCAGCCATGATGTATATGAAAATTAGTAGTTAAAACAATTGCAATTAAATAGCAGATAGCAGTCCGGTTAGACAAGAAAACGAGACAAGTAAGAAAAACAATGCACTTTAATGGTTTCTAGAAACAAATATGATGGAACAAAAACTAAATAATGTTAAACAATCCTGCACTATTCCTTCTGGGAGAAACTTATTGAATACACAGGAAAATGGGTACACAGTGCAAGATTACTAGCAAAGAATTTTTCCATCAACTGATCTGGATCACTGCCTCCAAATGGAGCTTCTTCACAACATCATTAAAGTTAGGGGTATTTATTCCTCTGAGCTGCCATCTGTACTCTGTTAAAGCAAACAAACTTAGTGAACGGTTATGTCTTGTTATAAGATTTCAAAATGCAGAGTTCAATCAGTACTTGTGTATGAGAGGTCACATTGCAGACAACTTACTTATCCAAGTTTTACAAGAGCATTTCTATACGGAAATCTGCCTTAAATTTTCCTTGGAGTATGCCCAGTATTGATAATACTGCACATTTAAGAGATGGGTGGCATATCTTTCTTTGTATTTAATCTATTCTACTGACCCCACATCTGTTTATTTGGTTCATCTCTTAAAGTCACCTGCTGTCAGACAGATACCATCTTTGTCAAAGAGTGTTTTACAAGAAAAATGACATAATAAAAAACCCACGTGTTTAAGGAAAAATGCATCCTAATCAGAACAGTCCAATAAGCAAAGTTCAAAGTTACAGGCTTTGCCACCTATTTGGTAAACTAAAGAATTTGTGACAATAAATTCACAAAGAAGGCAAAAAGGTGCCAAAACAATCAGCAAAATGCCCTTGTTGTCATTCCATCATATACCAAGTAAACACTCATTTATTTTGGGAATGCTAGTGATAAGATAAAGGGTACAAAGATGTTAAAACACGGCACCACACAATAGCTCTAGTTAAAGACTGGTTCTCTATGATTCCAGAATTCTTATTTTAAAAAAACGCAGGAAAGTGCAAAAGTCAGATTCCCAATAGCAGTCATTTACTCTAGGAGGTGTGACTCGGCAATTTGTCTGTCCAGTTCGAAAATAAATTAAAATTCCATATGATTGAGTGTGCACTTAGTGGGCACAATAATTGTTGGAATTAAATGTGAAAAATAGAGTAAGAGTTTAATAAAGGCGTTGCTTGCTATATAAATGCAGAAACACTTAAAGTTGTCCTGCAATCTTGCAAAACTACCCTACCAAAAAAAAAAAACAAAAAAAAACAAAAAAAAACCCAAACAAACAAAAACAAAACAAAACAAAACAAAACAAAAACAAAAAACCAAAACAGAAAGGTTTATGTTTTCTGTTGAGCGCTTGGGAAGAAAACAGTGCTCAAAATGCTTCTTGAGCTGAATGGCATCAGTTTGATTTACAGTAGCTCTCAATTATTTGATAGGAAAGTCTGCACAATCTTTCCTGCACTTTTCACCTGGAGCAGGCTGTGGGCACGTATAATTCAAGCACAGCAGACTTAGCACTTCAGGGGTATGGTGACCCATATAGCACATGAGAACTAATCAGGACCTACTGTTTCTGTGTAGTAAGTACAATCACTTCGAATGTGCAGGGATGATATTTTGCTATCCATGTCATCTGTCTGACATGATTAGTGCTGAGACACTTGCTCACCACCAGTGTCCTTGGTCAGAAAGAGATGGCTAACAAACTACTGATATTTTGGGTGCATGTTCTGGAAGTGCTACTTAATAATCCCCCACTTCTTTATCCCAGCAGTGTGGAAATTCAGTTCATCTTATGTGAAAAAAAGCACTGATCCTACTTCACTGTCGACGTGGCTTTTTTCTCTCATAGTGAGAACTTGGGTTGGAAACCACATTGTTTCCCAGTCAGCCGACACAAAAGCTGGGCAATAGAGCAGGAAACGCAGAAGGCGACATATGACAAAAGGCGCTGATTGCTGAAGGAAGAACAGCAAGAAGATCTAGGAACTTTCAAGAACTTCCCTAGCACTGCCAAGCACTTGGGGGAAAATCGTACAGTGGAGCTCAGGTTCTGCTCAGCTCTTTCATGAACTCAACCTCAAAACTGACAGAGGCTTTCAAGAGGCTATGGAAAAAGGACTTGTGCTCCAATCCTAACTTCTAGCATGTCAGTCAATGTAGCTGAAACATCCTAGACATACTAAAGAGAAAAGAATTTGACCCTTGCACAGAAGCTTCCTCTAAAAAAAACCCCCAAAATTAATGGTGAAGCTAATAAAATTTATTTAATCCATGCAGTCTCTAAAATTAACTGCTATTTTTGGAAGCACAATGAGTTCCATATTAGCAGAATTATTCATCCTGTCACACTCTTACACTGTCTTTATTATGATGTTTGAAAGCACCTCCATTTCCCAGCCAAAATGCTAGAAACAAGGAAATTAATAGAGAAAACTTGTTTGGTTGATAAACAAATGGCATAGCCACCAACACCAAAGCAAGGCCCATTCAATTTTGTGTGTGTTAAAAGCCATGTGCAATGTTTTTATAGCTGGAATACACTCTGAGTAACTTAGCAATATTATGCAGGCAAACCCCAGGGCTTAGACCAGCAGATAAAGAGAAATGAGTTCTACTGTACCAGGGGGTGAAACGGAGACCGTGACAATGTTTAGACTGCAGGCAATAATGTAATGTATATTATTGCTGGCTCCTGTTTAAAACTAAGCTTCAGGTTGATCATCCAGCCTCAGCGGTCAGAGCACTTGAAGAATCCCCAGGATTTTCCTGTTACATGTGTTTGTTTTGCTTGGTTAAAACAGACACCTGATGAAAAGTTATACTTTTTCCCTCTCTTTCAAATATATCAAGCCAGATGAAGAAGCCAGGTTTTTCTCTTGAAGACAAAAGCTGATTCACTACAACCCCCAAGGAAAAAGCTTAAGATCTACAGACTTATCAGTTGGCTTTATAGCAAGCTTCATCCCTTTGAAGGTTAATTCACTTATTCTCCCTCATCAGGAGACACCTCACTGAGCTGGGCAAGTTTGTAGATGTGAATTTCATCTTAAGAGCAAGCACAGAAATGAGGGCAGGCTAAAACCATAGCCAGGGCTCAATACACAACATGTATTGACTAGAGAAGAAGTAATGAACCTAAATGTAAGCCCTCCAGCACAGACCTCACCAGTAATTTCTTTTTCCATAGATGAAACCACAATTAAGGGATTGGTGGGCTGCTACTTCCTAGAGTAGATTTTTGAGCCTCACTATGTGGCATTCCTCCCAGAGCAGAGCATCATCTCCTCAATTTCACATACCATCACCCACCCTGCCAGGCACAAGAAGACAAGCTAGAAGTCACTTGCACCTAGCAGATGAAGGCATCACATGCAAGTCCATGACAAAAGTTTTACAGATGTCTGAAGGATTCTCCCAAACTGCAGAGAAGCTTAAGAGGTAACCTGTGAGTCTCCTACTGAATGTTTTCGACACATACAGTAACACACCAACTGCTGTAGATGCTGGGTGGTCAACCACTTATGAAATATTCTTGCTATTATCCAATCCATGTGACGGAATGACAAGTATTAAAGAGACATTTATACTTATTTGGTTGTAAGATTTTTGCTCTTTTCGCTCATTTTGCTCTCCTAGAGCAACAGAAGCCTTCATTATTACTGTCCTTGTGATTGGCTGCTCAGATTCTACAAATTCCACTACTTTCAGTGCCAACTAAAGAGAGACATAAGAATATCCAAAGGTATATTAAATACACAAAAACCTCATCATTCCCATAGATGGAAATGCTTAACTCTGACAATTTTAAATAAAATGAGAAAAAAAGTTCCATTACCTTTCCATCTTAGCTTCTTGGTGGTGTTCTTGTTTGAGGAGAAGAAGCATTATCCTCTCCTAAGAATTTGGCAGCTCTCATTTTTTTAGCATAACAGGTCTGTGGTGAACTCCAGACTTGTTCATTCATTGTTTCTGAGAGACAGTGGAACCCACCAAGCTCATCAAGCAAAGATGCCCTTACGGGGATGTTAGAGTTCCAGGGTTCTGTGACTACAGTTGCAGAGCTGGGTGCCCTGGGTGAGGTATGAAAGATTGCTAGAAGGACAAAATAATCATCTTTTCTGATGTCAAATGGAACATTCTAAGGACATCTCCCCACCTGCAACTGTAACCTGATGTTACTGCTCCTCACAGACCTCTGGTCACAGCCACATGGTTGGCAGTTCAAAGCTCAAGCAGTCATGAGACAGTGGCATCATGACTTTCTTTTCCTCAGAAGCACTGAATCTGTCCAAACTTTCATTTCTAGGACACAATCAAGTGTGCAAAGAAGCAGGAATACTGTGGCCACTTTGGGGACTAAAGCATTTATCCTTGCACCTTGAGGACCATGTGTCCCAAGATTTCCACCTCCTCCTCCTCCTCTCTTTGGCCAAAAGACCCACATAAAAAGGCAGCAGCAGCCACCAACAGGACTACTACACTGCTTGTACATCAAGGAGGGAAGAGATACTGCCCATATCTATCCCTCCTCTCCATATATGCATGAAGATAAGACCCTTGTCTTAAATACTCTGGAAAAAACATACAGATGCATTTAGGCCAGGACAGACCTGAAAAGTTTCATCTGTCTTCACCATAGGCAGGGTCCTTGGAGGTTACATATAGTTAACCCATTTATTAACCCAACTCATGCTCCAGTCTCCCCCCTCTTTCCCAAACTGCACAGACAAAATGCCTTGTCTCAGCTGCAGTTCTCTTCCTCCATGCTGCTGCTGTTAAGGGATGTTTCTCTGACATATCAGACTAATAAAGAAGTATCCTTAACAAAGTCACAAATTACTGTGAAACACTCTCAAGGACCAGAAAACCACAAAGACCTAAGCAGCTAGGTTCAACTTTAAAGCAGAAGGCTAGACAAGCTGAAGAAGTCTTTTTTTCTTACACGTTAGAACAAGTTAGTTGATTCCTTTTGATACATATTAGTAATGATTTAATTAAACTCTCCTGAATGTCTAAGATTTATTCCATGTAAAACCATAGGCTGAACAGGAATTCACTGCATTTGACAAGACTGGAAGAGTGTACTTTTCCCATAGCCTTGCCCTCAAGCATGAAGAGTAGCATGGCAACTGCTATACTCTTAGAGAGCTCTGCTGTAGTTGCGAAGTGTCACTGGCTTTTACTTATACAGAGGGAGAAAATGAACTTCGCATTTCACAGGATTCTTTCTTTTTCATGCCTTACTCTTACAAAAATCATTTAGACATAGGATTTTCAGACCTCTCCAAACATGGGCTTTATCACATTAAATACAATGTCATGCATAAAAACCACCATGGCATTATTTCGCTTTTAGTTTACTCTATTTGGGCTCTGCACCTCTCTTGAGAACTCTTGGATCCATGACCCTGCACTAGGTCACACAATACAGTGCTGGAGAAGAGTCCAGTATAAGCCAATGCAAAGGCTGTGACTGTACCACAGGCCCTGAACTAGGAAGGAAAGAAAAGACCCTTTTCTTTGTGTCTCTGTTTTAAAATCTAATCTAATTGTTGCTCCAGAATCAGAATGGACTCCGGAGAAGGTTTTTAGCTGCCCAAAACACAGAAGAAACTTCTCACCTGAAGCCATATTTTAGATTACTACTTCTTTAATTATTATGATTATTCTTACAGAAATTTCCATGACAATAGCAATACTGAATGAGAGTAGGTGGAAAGTATTTAAAGGACATCTGGTTTTGTTTTTTCTTTTTCTTCCCTGCACTCACTCTGTGTGTGGGGAAATGGTGCATGGAAGGGAAACTATAATCTTCCCCACAGCCACCCCAAAATAACTTTCTTAGCATGAGCCCCCATCTGCATATTACATATGCTTGTTAGACATACATGGCTTCTAACTAGCTTTGGCCAGAAGACAATGCTGCATAGAGTAGTTTGTGCTTTGGCTCCGCACCACACACTCACAGCCCCTCACTTCATCAGTGGGCTTTGGCAAGCAGATCTCACTTTGTCTCCATTTCAGGCACCGTAGCACTGTCACATCAATCACATACACGCTTATCTGAAGACCCCTCTTTCCCCATCACCCATTTCCATTCAAGGGATTATTCCATAGAAGACACTAGTGCAGAAATCGCTTCATCTGGAAGTGTTAAGAGAACTTCAGAGTTGTATCTAAACCTTTGCAGCACAATCACTTTAGATTAAACTCTTTATTAATAAATCATCTACCACAGTTAAAGGTATCCTGAATGTTTTTGTTAATGCTTGGTATAGTGAAAGATGTGATGAAACATGAGGAATGTAAAACAGTTTGTAATAAGAGACCACGCTCAGTAGCTATTTAATGATATTTTGACTTCAGATTCTTATTGTTATCTCTAGGAGCCTAGAAATATTAAAACCTTCCCACAATTATTCTTCTGTGTGTCTTAGAGAAACTCAAAATATTTAACTTATAATTGTGCAGTCTTTAATCTCTCTGACTTTCCTCAGAACAAGGAAATGGTAAGAGCTAGCCTAGACAACTGTTTTTAATTTAAGCTAATAGTGTGTGTTTCAAGGAGAAATCCATGTCTCTGTCTAACTTTGTGATTTCACATGGCCGGAAAGGAAGAAAACTGAAATAGTGTTGCTCCTATAAATCCTCAGTGCAAGCATCCAAATTAGTACTGTAAATTCAATACATATTTATTCTAAAATGTATTGCAAGAATTCCTACCACCATTTATGGCCTTCTGGGGTAACGCACTAAGAGCGGCCAACAACCCAGTAAGTGTTCAATGACTTCCATGATGACATTCTCATTACGATCCAGAAGTTGATATCATTAATCAAGCACCATCTTATTCCACGAATAGTCATCCCACTGACACAAGGTCTCCAAATAAGGACCTATTTAGTGCAAGTAAGTCTAATAGATTTGGCATTGGATCAGAATAGGCGATGCAGATATGAACTTTCAAAGTCATATCGAAAAAATCATGTTTAAGCACAGTTCTACAGTATATTAAGTACCATGAATGTTCTTTGTTAATAATGAAGTGTTGAGAATCCTAATTACAAGAGAAAGGTCATATCATGCAGAATCAGCCTTTAGTGGACAGGGTAATCTGGAATTTGACATAACCTTAAATCTTAAACTGTAAGTCTTCTACCAATGTATGAATGTGTTACAATACAGCAAGCAAAACACAGGATCTAGTTTACGGCAATGTTCACTTTCCAATCAC
Organism: Cariama cristata; assembly: GCF_000690535.1. Lineage (NCBI taxonomy): Eukaryota > Metazoa > Chordata > Aves > Cariamiformes > Cariamidae > Cariama > Cariama cristata. The sequence goes on along the minus strand of NW_009607472.1, from coordinate 20,821 downwards.
TTCCATTGAAGTTTTATCTAATTTTCTGTCTTCTGTGGATGAGTGGTTCCAAAGTGTAATCTCACTGATGCTATGTAACTTCAGACAAGCTCTGCTTTTGAAATTAACCTCTCTTCTTACAGAAACTGCTTTTGTTATACAGACAAAGCCATCTTGGCTCCTTAGCCCCATCTTAAAAAGGAAGTCTGGCTCAGAGGCTCAGGTTTCTGTGAAGGCACTGAAGAATAATTTATCCTGCACTACACCCTGATGTGGCACTGTGACTTCCTAATAGGCATCTGTTTCTCTTCATCCAAATAGAATAAATTAACTTCTCTGCATGTCAGTATAACATGCCCATACCATGCCTATACTCTATATCCATAAAACCATCACTCCTTCTGACTCCTAAAACTTATTTTCAGACTTCAGTTCATTTGAAAACTTCTGAGAAAACAGGGGAAAAAACCCACAGAAAAAAAAAAAAAGGGGGGGGGGAGCAAAAAAAAAAAAAAGCAAATAACACATTTTTTGAACCCACAGAAAAAAAAAAAAAAGGGGGGGGGGGGAGTATCTTTGGTTAACTTTTGTAATGATCCTGCATTAAAATTGACCAATATAATCAGAAAAAAACATCCCTATGCAACAGGTTGAGGCTGTACAGCTAACTGGCAATTATCTCGTTCACAGCAGTCACTTCTTCACAGCACACACAGGACCTTCCCACTACATAAATAGCTTAAAAAAAAAAAAAAAAGGGGGGGGGGGGAGTATCTTTGGTTAACTTTTGTAATGATCCTGCATTAAAATTGACCAATATAATCAGAAAAAAACATCCCTATGCAACAGGTTGAGGCTGTACAGCTAACTGGCAATTATCTCGTTCACAGCAGTCACTTCTTCACAGCACACACAGGACCTTCCCACTACATAAATAGCTTAAGAATGAGTTTTCCTGTATATCCAGTGTTGATCCAACTCTGCTTTCTTGAAGTCAATGGTAAAACCATAAAGTGAATTCTCCTCTCTTCTCAGACTCAGCTTATTTCCACAGTAACGTGCTTCTAGTAGCAATGCTATTATCTATTGACATAACAAAACATGAAGCCATCATGTATCACACTGCTTTGTCTCACACCCTCTTCAGTGCAAAAACAGCATAAAATATGTTCTAGAACATTTTTATAAATGTATATTCTGAGAATCATTTAGATAGAGGCTGGGTCAAACACACTTCGCCTTCAGGAAGGATGGTAATGAAACTTGCAGGCATATTTGCCTCCTGCAGAGTTTCATTCTGAACATGTACCTATCTCTGTGAGCATTCTGTTACTGTACAATGGGCTTTGTAATCATCTTGGAGAGTTTCAGTGGCTCCCAGAGGTGAAATGGTTAATCACAGTCTTCAACTCAGACCTGCAAGCCCTTGTAGGTCTTGTCCTTGTAGGTCTTTAGCCCTTGTCCCAGCCTATGGAGTTTAAGATAAAGACTGAAACTGTGCATTTGCTTTAACCAGTTTTTCACAGGAAGCTACTGCACAAGGAAGAAAACAAAATTAACGTGTTTATTGTTACCTGGGTTGATAGACCAAATCTCCTGAATATTCTATGCTAGCTTGTATTTCTTAAATGCTGAAGGTTTCATACCCAAGCAGATCACATTATCGCAGTCCAGCTGATAGGCCACAAAGACACGCATATGTTTAAACAGATCTTCACCCGCAACAATAGGACAGAAATGTATAGCTATCCAGAGAGGAAAGCCACCTCATAAATCTTGGTAAATGAAACTTTGTAACAAAGAAGAATCAATTAAAGTTCTTGAGAAATCGCAAACCTATGCATGTGCATCTTCAGCACACAAGATTGCACAGTTGCTGCAACCTCTTTGAACTGCATGGCCTGGTTCCAGGTTGCTCTGAGAACAGAACATTAGCCTCAGAGAAACAGGCTTCAGTTCTGACTTTTTTTAATTTTTATTTTTAAAAGCTCAGTAAGAATATTTGACCCTGAGAAATTGTTGGCTCGCATGCATCCAGGATAAGCTTCTCCATGTTAGTTACGCTTCTCTGTTCTTAAGAGGGAAAGGAACAACGCATTGTTTTTCATCCAGAAACGATGCACATTAGTCAAAACTTCTTTTTGTAAGCTAGGAAAGACCCAAATTGAATTTGAATGCCTTGATGCAGATGTGATTCAGAATTCACTCCCATTAGGGATTGATGGAGGATCAATGTTATGAACTCTAGGTGTTTATATGTGCTGCTCATTGACAGATACAGATGGAACACGAGTAAAATTGAGACAATGCTGAGCACTAGCAAAATTTCATGACTTAATTTTCAGAGTTCCCAAATCTTGTATGTTTTTTGAGTCTTTGCAAGACTTGTATTGTTTGTATTTTATAACCCTCCAAGGTGAAGATAATCTGGGGCAGATCCTCAGCTACTAAAAGTGAGAGAAAACCGCTTATGGCTTTCAGTGACTAAAGTCTCTATAAGTCATCCGCAGGAGAAAACTTTGCATGATCTTATACCTGTCTAATTTCATGCCATGGACATGTAAAAACCCTAATTACATAGTTTATGAACTATAATACAGTTAGTACATGTACTATATCCATCTTTATATATATAGTATATATAGTTTCTCAAACATGAAATGTGTTCCTTTGAAAATCCTTTTATAACATTCAAAAAATAAGATGCTTCAGCAGCAACTTTTGTGAGATCTACTGCACTAACTATAGTAGCTTTAAACCTGACTGTCTCTTTGTCGACTCCACATTTGCCTTTAATTAAGGACTGCTAGACCACAAACTATAGGTTCACTTCATTCAGCAATTCTCTTCAGATTCAAAAGACCTAAAACTTATTTTACACAGAATTTCTCATTTCTTTGCCTTTCCACATTAGAATCTCCAGTCATTTTTAAATTTCGCAGTGCAGAGTAAATATGGACCTATCTTACCTTCCATGTGTTCCACATAGCAATACACATCATACGTTTCATTAGGAAAACGGCGCCCGTATGTTCTGACTCCTTTCTTTCCCATTTTATCTCCAAAGCAGCCAATTCTTGGGTGTCTAATTGGATACCTGAAATGAAGCATGCTCGTATTTATTATTACGATAAGTCAGCATTTTAAGGTTGTACAGGATAAGCATACTAATTTGGGGAAACTCTGTCAAGGGACCTTTTAAATGTCTCACCTAACAGTCTGATCAGACAACCAGCCAGCATCACATTGCTCAAATCCATCTTCATAAGCTGCTTTCAGTTGTTCTGGGCTTGCTATGACAGCACCATTGTCCAGACAAGTCTGCTGAGCTTGTGTAAAATTCAGAGTATACCTGCTGGTTGCTGCACGATAGTGAAATACAACACCTGAAGAGACAAAAAACTTACATTAGTGACACATTTTGCATCATTTCTGCAACCATCATCATACTGTAACTTTACCTAGGTATTGTTACAATGCTGAAAACAGATGGGTAGAATAAAAATAGTAAAAGGCTAAGAGATATGATATCTTACAAATGATGTCCCCCCCTCTAGTGGCTGCTACCAGTAATTATATAGCATCTTATTAATAGTCAGTGAAATTATATTCACTGTATACACAGAAAAAAGTAATTAAACCATATATGCACTTTCATTGCTGTATTACAGAAAATTGTGATTGTAAGAGAGAATGAATGCTAAAATATGGCAATGATATCACATATTTATCTGGACTCTTCCAGTTCCAAGTGCTGGTCCGCTAATTGCACTGCAGACAAAGTTGCTTATGTTAACAGTGCTACCTGACATGTTGACTTATTGGTCTACATGACACATCCAATTGTGAGTCAAACTGCATGACCAGACAAGCACATCTAGTCCTTGGAAATAGTGGGCTGAAAAAGAGACTTCCTGAAGCAGCCAGCTGCAGTAACTACACACAGAAGTGTCAGCAGTGAATGGGGGATCCCTTGAGTGCTTGAGGTCTGCTAGCTCCAGTGAGACGTGTGACCAATGGGGGCACCAAAAAAACTTGTGTTTTTGATGCAGATTTGTTAATCAGTGATGGCCCTGATGTCTGTTCCCAAGCATCAAAGCTTACTACAAATACAACATTTACAAGTACATGGCTGTTGGTCAAGTTTTCATAACAATGTTTTCCTGCACACACTAGGAATGATACAGACAAAACAAAGCTTGCTTTTATTTGGGGCCTTTCTGGTTCTGGAAAGAATCTCGACAATTTCAAAAGTTACTTGAGGAGAGGGAGGCCTAGAGTTAAGATGGTTTTGGTTAAGACAGAATCTGTTTAGAAGCCACATTCTGTTTTCTATATACACACAATTACCACTGAATTCGGCAACAGATGCACATGCACACCTAAAACAAACCATAAAGGGCACCACCTCCAAAGTGGCAGAAAACAGATATTTCGCCTTGCAAAATCACTTCCCCGCTATTGCCAGTGTCTTTTACAGTTTAGCATCAAAAGGATGTCCCCTGATGGTCTCTGAAAAATAATATTCAGCCTCACTTATTGCACTGTAAAATCTTCAGAAGCATTGCAACACCATAAAACATCCACTACACAGAATGGCTACAAAGAAAGAAAAATAAACCATAAAATGTCCATTTTCTCTGATGATTTTATTGGAGCACTTCATGATGAGGAAATAATATACTGTAATACAGTTTAGGAAAATGGTGGGATTGTAGCAATAATGAATTTAACAAGAACTTTTTGTTATTAGAGTATTGTTGAAAGATGGAAGAAGTCTGCTAATTGATGAGTAAACAGAAATATGGGTAACTTAGTAAAATGTTGATTCAAGAGGTTCCAACATATTTAGAAATACTTTTTCTCATGCAGACAAATTCAGTAAAATTTTGCATTTTATCAAAGATCTGGATACGGCCAATAAATAGAAAATGCACATTTTTCTTCTTGTGATTCACTACGAAGTTTTCTGAAATTAAAATAGAATACATTATCTGAAAACTACTCACAGATAGGTTAAATCTCAACCATCAGACAGCAATTTTTTCAAAGATAGTGGCAAAGAAACAGGAAATAGAGGAGGAAACACTGGGGATCCCCATATTTCATTATTTAATATGGAGTCACACATGAGCTGCAACCACTAACTGGAAGCTTACAGACCACTAGCATCCCCATAAAATGTCTTTTCAGAACCACTGACAGAATCCATCACAAACAGTGCTTCTTCCAAGCAAGGGTATAATTTCAGCTTCAAATGGACTCTGTTTGGCAACAGTGACAAGTGAAGAATACATCCTGAAAAATGATGACTATGTTTATATTACTAAATTAAATATTCCAGGTGAAATTCAGTCATCAAGACTGTTAAATTGTTAGATTAGTTCACTGCATTATTTAGCCAGGCCCCATAACACCCCTCCAAACAATTTCTGGGCAGACTTCAGGAGCTAGCAAAGATCAGGGGCATCTCCATCCTGCGCTGGGAGCCAAAGGAGCATAACAGCATGGATGGGGGCCACGCTTCTCCAGTCAGCCTCAAGTGCTAACGCACAGACAGAAGCACATTTTCTTATTAACGTAAACTGCCTGTACCAGGAGAGGTGGAGAGGTTGAAAGGGAATATCAGAGAGACAGCTTTACTAGCTCCTCTGTCCCTGCACTTTCTCTGTTGCAGGGCATCCTCCATTGCCTGGTTAGGGCCAATTTACATATCATTAACATTGTCGTAAGAAGTGCAAAACGTTATTTATACACATATCTATGTATTTATATATATGTGTGTGTGTGTGTGTATGTTTTGGCTTTGCGTACCCTGAACAACACAGTCCTTTACCACATGTCCAACACAGACACTACCTCACAACATAGCAAGAGTTAGGCAACAGCAACTAATCATGTTTGGAATTTAAAAGCTTAAAATAACAAAATATGGTTTGGAGATTTTTTTAAAAAGCATTAAAATATTTATTTTAATATATTCAGAACTTAGTAACATTGGTTGGTACTGTGAGCAAGTTACCTGCTGGTATAAATGACCATTACCATATTTATTGATACAGTAGTAAATAAAAACATGAGTTCAAGTGACCTGCTTGGTGTTCTGGATCTAGAAATAAGAAATAGGCAGGTTTTACAGAGCTCATAACAGAAGCCGATAAAACATTTACCCTGAATTATAAGTATGAACTTATAATAATATTCACAAGTTGGGTATCTGGCTTTACTGCATGTTACTTTTGAATATATACAAACATTTTAAACTTTTTTTTTTTTTTGTAGCATTGGTGTGTCTGTAGTATGCAATATTTGACACTGACTCTATAACTCAGGGTCAAACCAGAAATGCCTTAGCATGTGAAGCAATTTGTTCATTCACTTTGTTTTATTCTTAATTAAAATGTATTTTATATGAATTTAGATTAATTGCCTCTTTTTGTTTGTTGTTTTTTTTTTTTTCCAAGATTGCTTAACTGATGCTATATTACTACAACTGGGCACAAAAGTACTGCTTCTCAGTACAACAACAAAAAGGTTCATTAACTTAGCAGCAGATGATACATATTTCTCTGAACTTGTATTTTTCTAAAGCTCCCTACTGCTTAAATATATGAGTGCATTCTCCACAAACAGCTATTTCCCCTCTCATTTCTTCCATGTTGGAAGCAACCACTGCCCTTCCTAGCTGGCATATGTTTGGGCTCGCTGTGATACCTAAGTAAGGCAGGACTAAAGAGTTAATATCACTGCCAATTTAAAGTAGCTTTTGCAGTGTTGTGAAGAGCCTTTGGTCATTTGTAAATCCTGGAAAGGAACTTGGAGAATGCTTTGTTCTCCTCACCCTGATCCAAAAGGTAAACTTCACCTATTCTTAGAGCTGAAGGCTCTTCCATTTCCACTGAGGAGCCAACGGACATAAAAGAGCCTCCAAGATGAATGGGAAGGAGGATGTCAGTATGTATAAGCCTGTGCAACAGCTGCAATAATTAGAAGACCCCCTGGGGCTAAGAAGATTAAAGTGCAGGACTTTCATTGTTTCAGTTAGACACAGAGAGAGGGGCAAAATCCATTGTCCAAGTTTTTGCACTTTAAAACATTTGTAAAGGATTTTTTTTTCCCTTTGTCCATTTCCTCTCTGAAAGAAAAGGCAAGAAAGGAGTTGTCCTAGAAACAAATAAAGCAACTGGAAAACAGACTACAGCAGTATAATGTTGTCACTGAACATCTGGCAAACAAAGTCAGTGTAATTACAGGAAGGAGTAGCAGCATCTGCAAGAAAGAGCACTCACAGGAAAGTAATTTGTACCATCCAAAATTCACTTCTGTCTGAGCAAGATAGAATGTCTTTTAATCCTATCTCTGCCTTAGACCAGAAAATGAAAAGGTAAAGTATTTCACTTTTAAACTAGGGCTTCTATGGGTAAAGGTCTGGTTCTAAGGTTTCATATCTTTGGGTTGCAACTTCGCTTTATTACTTGCCAGGGTATTGTGCAGCAAAACCTCGTGGAACTGCAGGGGAAGGGCTCCTGGCATGGCAAATAAATTACAGTTCACTTTCACTAGTGAGCTCAGAGTGCTGCAACACGCACTCTGGGAGCTACATAAAGCCTGAATTTCAGAAGTTGCCTCACACAGCAAAGAATATCTAGAGAAAAGATTATGACGGTAGTGGTTGTTATCCCATTAATTTTTATGTTCCAACCTTAGACGCAGTGGTGCAGGTCCCTGAAATAACCCACAACCCACTGCCAAAGCTACCACAGAGTTTGGTGATCCTCCTTCCTTTAATGCAGAAGACAATTTACATTACAAATACATGCCAAAATAGAGGTTACAGGACTGAGCACTGTATGAAAGGAAGGAATAGGGCAGCATTTTCAGCTTCCTGCATGAATAGTTAATTTTTTGTTCCTCATTCAAGGTTTTGTACCCATCTTCTCACCCTTGTCTTAGGCTTTGGCAACCTGAGAAGAGGCTTGCCTTGCATCATGAGCCGCTCCCTTGCCAAATGCCTCAGGGAACTTCTCATCCTGGGGAGAGAAGTGCCTACCGCCCCCTCAGCTCTGTCGCCCCCAGCCCCTCCTGCTCTCCAGGCTTCTTGCACCAAGTTACACCTTGCTCCTCCATGCAAAATCTTTGTGTCTGTCCTCACTGAGCAACGCAGTTGTGCGCAGGGGTACGTGAGCTCCTCTGACCAAGTTGGTCCAGAGAAGGAAAGTGATTGATGCTGAGCTTTATTTGTGTTTTTCTCAGCGGGAGGACTTCTTTACTATATCTGTATTAATCTCTGAATACACACTGGGAACACATGCCCCACCTCGTTATCTCTCCACAGTCATGTACTAGGTCACACAAGTGTTCACTGTGGCCAAGGCATTGCTACTTAAATTAAATTTACTTACAAAAAAAATAATATTTATATATATACAGCCTTTTAGAACTGTCCTCTTACTGGGGGATGACTAACGTCCTAAAACCAGTTTAGCCGTTAGTACTGGCCTTTGCTCTACCATTCTGCATGTGAAGGCATGTCACACGCTGCCTGGGCTCAGAGCTCTTCCACCGAAGGTCGTCCATCCAGCCTGATGTAGAAACCCCACCAGTCTGCCCATCAGTTGCCACGTTCCCAGTCCCTACGTGAGGGCCGTGGCAGCTTGATCAGAACATTTGCTTCCCTGTTCCTGATGCGCATTGCATGTAGACCCTGGGTCTTTCTCACCCAGAAATAAATTTCCCTCTCCCATCCTTTGATAGCCACTACCGATTGTGCTGTTTCCTTCCCAGCTACAGAAGTCTGAGATTCCTTGGGATCTATGTGGCAAGAAAGTAAAACACAAGCTTAAAAATGCAGCAGCCCCTGTTAATTTAGCTAGCAAGAAATCATGGAAGTTCAACATCAAGAGGTGGTAAGGTTCCAAGACAGAAAAGTCTAAAAGATTAAATAAAAGCAGCTCTTCTAATGCCATACTTAAGAGATAATGAAGGAGAGTTCTGGCTGTAGAGAGAATAAATCAATTAGGTTGTCAACACACAATCTCTCAGGGCTAACAGCACAATTGAGTGGCAGCATTCCCACATTGGAAACAACTCCCATTTATTATCATTATAATGCCTTCAAGAAAGAAGAACTTGCATAAAAATAAAAATGTGAATTACCATCTACTCTGCTTCCCTAATTGCTGCTTCTTTCCATTAACAAGGTCAGTATTTTAAGCATAGGATTTTCTTCACTGGCTTAAAAAAACCCAAAACAAATCACAAAAAAACCCAAACTTAAAAAGACTAAAAAATTCTGCCAGACTTGCAGCAGAATCAAACAGAAACTTCCAAAATTAGGCCCATGAAAACAGTAGTCTCCCAAATAAAGTGCTCTCGCTATTGGTAAAAAATATTCACCGACAAGATATGAAAAAAGAGCAGCAACAAAACTGGAAGGATCTCATTTACCACTTTGATCCCTTTAAATCCAATCATCTCCAAGGAGGATAACAAAAAATCAGCTCAAATGAGTGGTTTGTTGAGATTTTTTCTTTTTGATTACACTTGGTCATACAAGTTATTTTTTATTGCCCAATACCATAGCACCGCACAAAATGAGAATTTCATTAAATATTCAATTATGTTCAAGAATGAAGAGTACTGTTACATTGCACTTCTAGGTCAGCTTTTTACAAGGTATCTCAAAATTACTTTACGCAAGTGGACTTTATTATAACTAGTGAGAGGGAATAAATGTGGAAGTAGGGAGGTACAGCAATACTTTTATAAAATCCTTTCTGGAATTCAACTCACCGAACTCTGCTTTGCTTAAAGGTTAGAAGTCTAGTCTAAACTAGTCATCTAAATCTCTCTAACCAGTGACCAGGGATATGGACTGCTAGAGAGCTTGTCTCACCCAAGACTCTTATCAGAGAGGAGTTGAAGTTAGCACGAGCCTGCATGTTTAGTTTAGACTAGGCACGCAAACTTGAATTGTCAAAGGTGAAATAAATCCCACCCTGACTTCAGGTTTCCTGATATCAGACTTGGCATTCAAGTCAAGGTTGTGAAATTGTGTTTGGTAAACTATTAACAGGCAAAAGAACACTCGGGGATGATCTTCAGAAGTCACAACCTGCTGATCATCAACTTCCACCTTGTTTCCAAGTCTCTCTACTGGGATACAATGAAAACCTACTGGTGTCCAAAAGCTGCTTAAAGTGGGAAGGAAGTGGCAGCTCAGTGTTAGCTACTGAGAAAGGAAAAACATCTCTCTTAAGCATCTGAAGGCTCCTGAGACCTGACATTTTCAGACAACAATGGCAAGGAAACAAGTAAGAATGAAGACAAAATAACATTAAGCATTCAAAAACTATAAGACCAAGGACTTCTAACGTAAGACAGTTTGACTTGTGGGTTTAATAACATCACGAGGGATTAGAAGAAAAGCTCAAAACACTGTAGAAAGATGAAATTACAACAGGTGACAAAGGTAGAGTTGCTCCTGAGAAAAAGGGAAAACTTCCAAGGGATGTGCAGAGAAGGCAGGGAAAACAACACATGGAAAGAAAGATGAATAGAAATTACTTGTTCTGCTTATTTCTAATCTTGTAAGAAGTTGAAGTATATAAAAATGTAATACTGTTAGATCCGTTTTGAACATAAAATATCCCTGTCTGAGAGGTCAATGTAATTATAACATCAACTAGGAAGTAAGGAAAGCATTTCTCACAATTAGTAACAGAAAAAATTGCCCGTCTAGTGTGACGAAACTGACTCTCTGCACAGGCCTGCAGACCTGTCGGTCCTGGCACTGTCCCCTGCCTCAAGGACAGCTCTGCAGTTGTGGTTAACGAGCAGGGCAGGCAACTGGCTGCCCCAAAACTTCCTGTGTGGGCTAAAATTAAGACTCACTCCTCTCTCTTACATTTTCACCAGCTCTAAATGAAAACAGTAACATATAGGGTACAGTTCAATCTAACTGCACTGATCTTAGAGATTAAATATGCAAAGCACCTGATAACCCATATAAATGGGTGCTTTTTCTTGATTTCAGAATTAATAAAGGCACATAGCACAGCACATAACATGGTTATCTGCAATTCCAAAGGAACTAGATTAAGTGACCCAGCACGTCCTTCTAGTCCTACATTGCTATGACTTTCCCAGACCAGATTCCCATGACCCTACAGACAACCGAGTCACCTCAGTTAGTAACATGAACACAACCACTCCCATAACCCTAGTGAAAACAAGGCAGTTCAGACTTAGCTTTAAGCTGAGCAGTTTAAATAGAGGTAAATCAAACTATTTCATCTATATCACAAGCTAGTGATGCACACACAGGTAACCACTGCTTAGTGGATACAGGATACCATGTTAAGCCACAGTGTTGGTGATGTCTCTGAGCTCCTAGTGAATAGGATATAAGCAGGTATTGGTATCTAAGTAGTTGGCACAGGTTGTGCCTATAACCAAAGTTTAAAGCACAGAATTATGGCAGTTTCCAAGATCCTGCCGTTCTTTAGAGAAATTTTACCTATCAAAAAAGGAGGTAGTAGAAATATGCAATGTAGAGGCAAAGGCAACATGGGTGATTAAATATATGTGTCTTCCTTGTGAATAACAACTAACTGAACCAGCTATGGCTAAGTTGTGGCTTAACCAGTAGTCTAGCTGTGGATACTAAGAATTTACCTACATTCAAAAAACAAATGGTAAAAAAAATAAATCTGTGCAGGATTGACTAACATAAAGCCTCTGCCCCAGGAAGTCCACGAGTGACAAGTCTCTGACAGCATATGGTACACATGAAAAATGGTTATGTTTGCCCTTTGGTATCAGCTAGTGCTGCTTTCCTTGGAACGGGACACTGGGACAGATAGATCTTTTGTCTGAAATGGTAGAGACATGAGTTTGGTTTTGGTCTAATTTGTGAAGAGCATAAATTAGGCAACAGTTGATTATATTAAATCCAAAATCTACTCAGACCCTATACAAATAATCCTATGGCAAGGCAGGATTTGATGCTGAAGCACTTTGAGTCAAAGCACAGAAATACAGGTTTGTCATGGTCAAAGAAGGCAGTTTTGTGTTTACATCCCATCTTCTTGGTAAAGCTAGTATTTATATGGTTGTTAACAACATATAAATCTGACTTTTCTGAAATGCAGAAATTCAGTTGGCATCTAAAAATAGCAAATTAACTGGATATTTACAAACAAATTATCAAATTATCTGTTGTGGTAACCACACAGAAAAAAATAGATGCACAGCTACACACATGTTTTGTAGACAGTCTTGGTCTTGAGATTCAGGCAAAAAAAAGATCAGGCATTAAAAGTTTTACTTTTTACTTTCAATGACTAATACCAACTGTTTGGCGTGTACAGCTTAACCTAGGAAAAACTGTATACTAGAGAGAAAATTATTCTTTCTTAGAAATCCCATTTTTCATTCACAATACATTCCATCACTGCTAAAATACATTAATTTGATGCACAATAGGTTCAATAGCAGTTTTATATTCCTAGCATACCTAAATTAAAGTATAGAAATAGCAATTACAGTATTTTTTTTTTAATTCAAATTAGCTATCCCAGTTATCAATTATATTACTTGCAAAGGTTCATTTGAAAAACAAACAGCATGGCTGCCTAAGCTCATCTACCTGGCTTCACTGATGCTAGAATGTGCTTTTTGTTTGAAAGTTTCAAATGATGGAATGTCTGTAAAACAAATGGAAATCCTGAAAATATGTAGAACTCAAGTCCTGCCTTGGTTTAAAAATATCCAAATGAACAAGCATATAAACTCCATAAAGTTATCACAATAACAAGAGAGCAATTTCACCTACTTCAGCAGAACCATGCCGATTAGCTTTGGTCTACTTCATTTGGCCATTTCTGAGAAATTTATTAAATTAAACTTAACACACATAATGGTGTTGACACTTAAAGGAACAGATGAATGTTGCTTTCTTTAGCATTAGTAACATTTCTTCCCACACCTAAATTGTGCCACACAGGGAATTTTGCAGAAGTTTCCTATCTTTAATAAAATAATTCTGCTTCACTTTACGGTTAAGCTATATGATGAAGCAAGTACTACCTGAGCCAGAGTTACCACTTTTTCTGCATACTTTTAATCCACTGAAAAGCTAAAGCAACACATGCCTGCTTGTGTTACACAAACACATTTCATGTTTCACTTGTGATGAGCATAAAATGTGCAGAATAGCAAAGCTGGTGATAATTTTACCAGGACTTCATGGGTCGCCCTGCAAGCACCAGCCCCATTTCTACCCCGGAGAGCTGACCAACGCATAGTGCGGAACCATACTAACCCGCTGCTCTGAAGTTACCGCAATTAACCTGCAAAGATCTCCCCACACCATGCTAATGACAGGCAGCAAAGAATGCACAAAGAAAGGGTACAGAAGATGAGGTCTCTCCCATTGTTATCACTTTGGGGTGCAGATTCAAAAAGACAACATAAGGGAAATAAATTATATTTGGGACTAATAATTTTTTTAATAAAAGTTGAAATCAGACAAAAAAAATCATAAAGCCTTACTGAAATGACGGTAGAAGATTTGAGCAGCAGCATTCACACGAAATCCTTATGAGTCTGATAAATGACATTCGTTTACTTAATGTAGAAAATGGAGAATGGAGTGCACAAATGACAATCTAAAAATGTTATTTTCCATTTGGGTCAAGATCTGACTTTTTTCCCTCCTGAAATTTTGACATTAGGGCAATGACAGAAAAGAACAGTTGCGGAAGGAAAATTGAGTGTATGAAATTTTCTTTCAATTAAAAAAATAAATAAATAAATCTATCAGTTCATCTCATTGCAGTGTTTTGCAGGAGCACTAACTACAGAATTTATTTGTATTATTACCATAAATCATCAGATATCTTATCGTAGTAAACATCTGCTGCTCCTGGATATAGATATGTAGTCAAGGGAGCAGTTGAAAAGGAATAAGGAATGCCAGGTACCCCAGTTACTGAAAAGTAATATTCAAATCAGGATTCCTTTGGCTTTCTCTATTAGCACTAAACAGTTTAAGAAGTTATAGAGACATTAATGATTACACTGATTTATTGTATTTCAAAATTAAGACCACACTTTCCAAACCTTTGATTGAATCAATGCCAAAACACTGTTCAAGTTAGGTTAAGTGTATTGGGAGAACAACGGAGTATTAAGCTCACACAAAAAAAAAACAACTTAGCCAAAGCCATAATTTCCAGCAGCAGATATTAATGTTTGTTTTGGGACTCAGTCATTTGAGTAAATACTGAACTGTCAAAAAACACCTAAGTGCAAAGGAGTGCAAGTCAAAGTCCAAACTGAGGCTCACGCGAGCTGGTACATCCACACAGCATAGTGTTGATCCAAGCACGCAGAGTAATTTGGGTCCAGAATTTGCATTTACATGGCACAAAGCCTGAGCTAATATGTCTTGCCTTTCAGCAAGGTTTGTTAGCTCAGGCTCAGTGCCAAACTAACAGGGCTATACAGCACCAGGCTCTGGAGTGGTCTCTATGCTGTACTTATCATGCTGTAGGATGTTAGGAGAAAAAGAGAAAAACACCTATAGATCAGATGCACCTTTTGCCACTTACATGCTTTTGAAACTCCTGTCTCTTCTATACTTTTACATGTACACTTCTCCTCAAAGTTTTGGAGGCTATTTTCTTATAACGATGGCAAGCAAACTCTTAGCCCCTGATCCTCTGCATGGAAGAGCATTAGCAGTCACCTCCCTACTGGTTGTGCTGCAGCTTCTACCAGATGGGTTTCCTCCTACCTATCCAACCTTTATTATTGGGACAAAAGAAACACTTCCTTTGTGCTTGACATTCCTATCACAGAAAGAGTGGTTCTCGGTTTTGTTGGCATTATGGTTTTGTACATCACGTGGCAAGATAGGCCAATCACAGCTCCAGTAGCAAGGCAGTTGCTTCTTTTCATCCTAGGCTAACAACTAAAAAGAAACTGCTTCTGCCTGCCAAATCTGTCTTCTTGTAAGGACACTGACATTTTCAGATGCATGTATTAGTACAATATGTATCATGTTTCAAAAGGGCTGGTTAGAGAAACCTTTAGAGGTATCTCCTAATAAAAAATTAAAAAATAGTAGAAGAAGGAGCTTGTCTTGCAAAGGATATAAACCTAAATTATTGAACTACTTTGGGAATTAGCAAACGGCATTTGTTCCAGGAATCAAGGTGTGAGTGAGAAATAAGACAGCTACAGATTGGAAAAGATTCATAAGAATAAATAAAAGACAGAAAAAGAACAGGAAGAGTGAACGGTTAAGGAAGGGTAAATTGCTAAAGACGAGCCTTTAAATACTCTCCAGTTATATATTAATTACTAACTTTTACTGTTTTAAATGGAATCACTGTTGACTACAAATGAAAGAGATAAATCCTTACCCTCAACAGCCAATGATACAATGGCTTGTGTGTCTTCAACTCCATACATAACATCACAGCGATACACCCCTGCATCACTTGCACGCAGCTTAGAGAAAGTCAGCGAAGCATCACCAGTCTCCTCTGAATGGGTTGGAACAGACACTCTGTCTTTGTAGCTTTGACCTATTTTGATGTTGCCATTTTGGGCCACCAGGACCGTGGTTTCTTTTGCGTCTTTTCCACTTTTATCCAGTTCAACCTTTGACCATTTGATTCGAAGATACTCAGCTGCATAGCTGGAGGCTATAGTGGGTGTGGTTGAAAAGAAGCATGGCAAGACTGAAGTTCCAGAGAGGGATCCCTTTACCAGGGTTTTTTCTTCTGCTTTAACTAGAGAAAAGGAAGACACAGGGAGAGAAAGGAGAAATCACATTAGTGGAAGAGCAAAATCAGAAACAGATACATTTCATTAATATTTAACAATTCACAGATGTGCAAGACCTGAAATCCATGAACCTTAGCTGATTTGTAACAGGACTGATTAGTATAACCTAAAAAAGAGTTTGCACAAATATCCTAGGCTGCTGATGGAGACCTATTCTGTTTGGGCAAATTTAATTCACTGCTCTCTGATGTATTTTCTCCATTTGTTATAGTCACCAAGTTATTGACCTTCTTCAGAAAACATTTTGAAATTTTAGATGACAGATGAACTGTAAGACTTGTGTTTTTTTTACTTCATAGGAGGAAGACCACGCTAAGTGAAAGATTGTGAGTAACCTCGCATGTATTGCTGACCAAAAACATGCATATAGGATATTTACACCTTGCCTTACCTCACAGTAGCTTGTTCATTTGCTCTTATCCTAAGAGTAAAACATAGCTCATGACTTTGCATACGTGACATCCCTTTCTCCATTATTCTTTCAAGAGTTAAGTTTTTCTATTGCATACGTGCTGAAACAAAAATCTTGCCAGTGAGATTCTCCCAAATAGTCATTCTTTTAAAATTATTTAATTATTTAATTATTTAAAGTCCCAGCTGCAGGGACTTTAACACATTGCAGAAAGAAAGTGTTTCAGGATGTTGAAGCAAAGAAGGAAGTAAAGCACACAGAAAGTCCCTACTTGGCTCAGACTTTACATGATAGGACCTTTATCATTTTTTATGACATCTCCAGCTGCAAACATTTTACGGTGAAATGCTTCCATCTGACAATATCCTGAGGGGAAAGCTGGCTACTGTTAACGTGACCTGCACAGAGCAACTGTCTGAAGAGAGGATTTCTGTTAGATTTATTTTTTTATGTGATCTTATTTCATTATATGTAATGGCTTAATGAAGATTAAAAGCTGATGCACAACATCTTACCTCTTTCACTGTCTTGCACTCTTAACATTTTTTGAATGGTTGAAAAATTTTTTTTGATCATTAATTTGAAGTGAGCCAGGACTCATAAACTTTGGAAATACAATAACTTCAAACACTAGCCACCAACAGAACAATACATGAAATAGGAGACACCAGCACATGAAAATTATCTAGTCATTTATCTACCATCCAAAATTCCATTTCTCCATAAAGAATAGAAGATGGGGAGGGGGAGAAAATAAAGAAGAAGAAGAAAGGAAAAAATTGTTCATTAAGTAGATTTTTTTTAACAGAGACAGACGACTTTAAACAAGGTAAAGTATTCATAGTATTATCAAAAAACATTCAACACAGGAATCATCAGACTGATAGCCAAGTATTTTAATAATAAAGTACTAGCTAGAAAAAACAAAAAATATGAACTCACCAAGGAAGACCTAGAAGTTTGAATGGAAGTCCTCAGGTCCTTTCCATCCATGCCTATCTAACTAGAAATTCTTGGGAACACAATGCAGATACACTCACCTTGAGTGTATCAGAACTGATTACACCAGAGAGAGTAGAACAACAATGGGGTAATGCTGTGCCAGAACAGCTGCATTGCACCCAAAGCTCAGCTGAAAAGTTCACACGGAACAGCACTGTCTGAGCACATTTACCAGCAAGATGCTCACTCTGTGACTCAGGCATGCAGTGAGAATTTCATTCTTTCATTAACTGGGAAAAAGAGATCGGTGATAGTACAACTCACATTTAATAGTCAAACAAGCTAATTACTTCATACACTTTGGTCCCAGACCTAGCAAGAATCCATTTGTAAAACAGGGTAAGACAAAAATAGGTCCAACATAAAACTCAAGACTTGAAGGCAAGTCTGTAGAAGGTACTGAACATGAAAGAGTAGCTCAAAAGCATTTCTTTAGGAAGAAAATATTCCATTGAGGGTTGGTTTTTTTTTCCATAAGGAAATAAGAACTGAACTCACCTAGAGACAATTGATTGCTAAAAACTAGGAAGGCCTGATTTTATCCTGAAGAGCTACAGTATGGAAACACCATTGCCTTTTATATCACCTTTAATTTCTTCAAACTTCACTGAGTTACAGTGGGATAGAGATAAAGAAACAGTATGAATACTCAGTCCTATCAATTGTGATGGAATTACTGCCAAATTGCACAGGTGGGAGATTAAAATCAGCCTTGAAATATTTAGTATTTATTATGATCTCTTGTCATCTATATACATTACAGGAACTTCTTAAATGAAAAATTACCTAGTTATAATTATCCTGACTGACAGAATTTTAATAAACTTTTGAGAATGTTGTTTCTGGTTATAACTGATTTGGAGTATCAGCACTTAACCCTGAGGAAATTCCCTATCTTTAAAATTTGTGTCTTCACAACATCAGACTGAAACCCTTGGCAAATAACACATATCATCATGATATGCAAACTAGATCTATCCTAAATTGGGCTACATCCCAGAATAAGAGACCATGTAGCTACAAACATGCCCTTCTAACTGCAGAAAGCATTATAAAACACTATATAAAAGCACTTTTTGTTTTGAAGAGAGGAGGGGAGAAGCTGAGGGGAGAAGCTTTTCCCTACTGAAAAAAAAAAAAACAACAAAAAACCAAACAAAAACTTAGCACTGAAACATAAGACTAAGTGATGTTCCTGCACAGATCCAAAAAGTTTGATTTCTTGCAGCAGTCCAAGTTAGCCAGTCAAGCAGAATTTACTGTCCAATGCAGAAAGCATCAATATCTTCTATTAATCCATGTAGACCTTTTGTTCCTTTAGCATTTTCCCTACGCTTACTCTCCTTTTCAGCCATTATCAATGTTACATGATAGACTGTTCCTTACAGGGACATGGCAGGCAAAAATATGAACAAAACATTTTGTAAATGTTTGTAAATTGGAACACAAGCTGAGAATAGCACATACTTGCCAGCATTGTTTTACACCATATCTCCACCTAACCTTGTAGGACCTAGAATGCTTGTAACATCATGTACTCTTAAACAAGGGGATGGTTTTGAAATAACTAAGCTGGTTGACAAATAATATAAGCATTTTTTTCGATTGCTAACTGATATGTGTCACTCGTGCATAATTAATTAGGGAAAATACATAGACAATAAAGAAATAAAATACACAGTAAATCCAAATCACCTGGCCGCCAACACATACCTTGGCAGAGCCCCCAGCAAAGTCAGTGGGAGATTTGTAGAAGACGAGGGGACTACAGAGTCAGGCCGACAGCAGCACAATGCAGTCAGATTATAGGCAGACTCAGTAGACAGTACACCTTAGCAGTTAGGTATTTTTGTTGCCTTCCCCTGTTTAAATATTAAATATCTCCAGCATCTGAATAAGTAGCAGGAACAGAATGCAAAATGAAAACTTGTCCCATGTGATGTCCTGACAGAAGACAGTCCTGTCAGGTCTAACTTACTGGGTGGAATTTTGCCACAGTTTGTTACTGTCATTTTCTCCAAACCTAAAGCTATGGCTATGCATTTGTATCAGTTTGTCATGGGGATGCTGGCATGTGGCACCCTCTTTCTTTAAAAAAAAAAAAAAAAAAAAAATTCAGCTTGTCTTTTCATGCTTTTTTTCCCCAGCAAAACTGCCTTAGGACCTCCTAGTCCACCATTTCAGATGCAAAGTCAGCTTATCCTACCAATGACAGATAGCTTGACATCTTTCTTTTGAAGTGAGGGACAAACTACAGCAGAACTTCTTGCTTGAGAACAAAGTCTCTTTCTCTTTTCCAACTTTTCTGTTGTAATATTACAAAATTCTTAAAATAGAAATCTAAAGAGAAAAAAAAAGGACAGAATTCTGCCCTTTTCTGTAACGAACAAGAAGCCTGAAGAAAAGAATGCTCTACATGAAGTGACACTGCTTAGAGGAGCAATTTTGCTACGTAATAAAGCTTAACTGAACAGAATGTTGCTGCTGACTATGTAGACAAAAACCACATGCTTAAAGAGTAAAAGATTCTGTTTATTTTAAGCTGAATTTATGAGACAAAAAAACCTGAATCTCATTTTTTAGTTCATCAACAACCTGCCAAGACATATGGTACACTGCCCTGCCTACGAGCAGCAACAGAAAGGATCAATGAAATTACGTGTTCTGTTAATCTGACTACTAACAGTGAGCTTAAGAGAAGTCTTTTTACTAACCATAAATCTTTTTAATGAAGAAAAAGATAAGTTAAAATTAATGCTTTGCTCACACAAACTTGTATGAAACTCTGACAGCAGAGGTAACAAACTGAGACCCAACAAAAACCATCACTGAGTTCTTTACCAAGTGATTTGTGGTCTAAGCAAGCAGAATAAGAGAAGGAGGCATAGAGTGATGAAGAACCAACTACCTTCATATTCTGTAAGAAACTCACAGGAAGCCAGGCAAATGTAAATCTCAACTGCAGAACTCAACATAACATATGCAGACATCATAGGCATGCACACATGTATTTTATAGCATGTACAGAACATAAACATGATCAGATAAACAAATGTTTAAACTGCTATATCATTTATATATTATTTGCTGTCCCTATGTGCCACAAGATGAGCCGATGGGGAAGAAGACCGGCCTGGTTGAACAGAGAGCTTTGGCTGGAACTATGGAATAAGAAGAGAGTTTACCAACTTTGGAAGAAGGGACAGGCAACCCATGAAGAGTACAAAGATGTTGTCAGGGCATGCAGAGAGAAAATTAGAAAGGCAAAAGCCCAGCTGGATGTCACTCTGGTCACAGTCGTAAGAGACAACAAAAAATGTTTTTACAAATACATTAACAACAAAAAGAGCCAAAGAGAATCTCTCCCCTTTACTGGATGAAGAGGGGAACGTTGCCAGCAAGGACGAGGAAAAGGCGGAGGTACTTAATGACGCCTTTGCCTCAATCTTTAATAGCCAGACCAGTTATCCTCAGGGTAGCCAGTCCTCCGAGCTGGATGACAGGGGTGGGGAACAGAATAATCCCCCATTACCCAGGAGGGAGCAGTTAGTGATCTGCTGCTTCACCTAG
>NW_009607471.1:0-5367 GCF_000690535.1 Cariama cristata | reverse complement strand
CTGGAAGCGTGCGAGGCGGGACTGGGAACGGTGGCTTGGAAATAAAAGAACTTGCTGCCGAGTGTCGTGGGTCGGAGGCGGGTATGCGGCGTTGGTTCCCGCGGGCTGGGTGACGCAGGCGACTCGGAGCTGGAGCAGCTGCCACAAGCAGCAGGGTGCTAAACCCATCAGGGTGCTGTGAGCTGGGATCTTTCATTCTCCTGGATGCAAAAACAAAAGGCATTTTTGGTTTTAAATACAGAAATTCTTTCTTTAGATCTCCATAGATTGTGTGTACACAGTATGCTCTACAGATATTGGTTACAAATACTTCTGAAAATAGTTCACTTCTGGGTCTCTTTAGCATATGTAGCCCTACAAAAACCCAAAACAAAACCATAAAGTTTTTTCTCCTCTTCAGGATCAGGACTAAAAACATTTAGGATAGTGGGTAAGCAGTTTTTAGTTGAGCTGTGTCCGGTGATTTAACTGTTTCCAAGTGTCTATAAAGCTATATTCATGTGAACATACTGTTAAAGGACATTAGTGGGTTTTTTTACTAGACCAGTGTAGGAATGTAAAAAATGACAATGCTCTTGTAAAGCAGGCAATAGACCTGCTCTTTTATTTTCCTTTTATCTGAATCAAATGCAGAGGGGTGCTGGTAGATAATTTTTACTGTCTCCTCTGCATGTCACATCCCCCCATTTTTATTTTTTTTTTAACTAGCAAGTTTTATGTTGTTAGCAGGTAATCTGGTAGTACGTGCTAGTTCTGTTTGAAAGTGTAATAGCATCTGCCATAACTAGTCAGGTAAACTACCTGAGTACAGTGTTACTCAGTCAACTAACTCTGCAGATTTTAACCTAAGTCTTCTGTGAAGCCAGCCTTACTGGGAAAACGCCTTTAGGAAAGGTTAGGTTCCTTTGTATTGTGTAGACAGGATTGGAATAGTAACAGCGTGATTAATACTATAACAACCTGAAGTAGAAGTGGTTTCCTGCTTGTGAGAAACCAAAAATCAAAGAGAGTATGTCTCAGAACACATCGGGATCACAGGAAAGTACACACAATTTCCTGATTTCTTCTGTAATTTGCACATGACTAGACGCTACCAAAACCTGCAATCTCACTTACTTAGCAAGTATACACTATAACAACCTGAAGTAGAAGTGGTTTCCTGCTTGTGAGAAACCAAAAATCAAAGAGAGTATGTCTCAGAACACATCGGGATCACAGGAAAGTACACACAATTTCCTGATTTCTTCTGTAATTTGCACATGACTAGACGCTACAAAACCTGCAATCTCACTTACTTAGTGAGTATACACATCAATAGTAAAGAAAAAAGTAGAAAGTAGAACTTTTAAAACTTTATTTGAAAACAATCAAACAAGTGAACAATGTTCTGCAATTTTTTTTTTTCAATAAATTTTTCCAAGCTTCAGTTTTCTAAATAGTCATCTCCTTCTTCAGCCTCTGCTTCTACTGAGTCTATGCCAACTTCTTCATAATCTTTCTCAAGGGCAGCCAGATCTTCCCGGGCTTCAGAAAATTCTCCTTCCTCCATTCCTTCCCCAACATACCAATGTACAAAGGCACGCTTGGCATACATGAGATCAAATTTGTGGTCGAGGCGAGCCCATGCTTCAGCAATAGCAGTTGTATTACTCAGCATACACACAGCCCGCTGCACCTTTGCAAGGTCACCACCTGGCACCATAGTTGGAGGCTGGTAGTTAATGCCCACCTTCAAGAAAACAAATGAAAACTTTCCTTGTAAGTGCTAAGGCTTAAAGACTTATTTCTGTTAACAATAAAAAAAAAAAATCACCATGGTTACAAACAAATAAAATAGTTTACCCTTATTTTACCCTTCATCAAAGTATTTAACAGGGACATTACAAGACTGTAGAATGACTGTGACCTCTGAATACCATTAGCTCAATTCCTAGTAATTCAAACATCAAGCACATAAAAAGCTATGTAAGTACCTTGAATCCAGTTGGGCACCAATCCACAAATTGAATGGTACGTTTAGTCTTGATCGTAGCAATAGCTGCATTGACGTCTTTGGGAACAACATCACCTCTATATAACATACAGCAGGCCATGTATTTGCCATGGCGAGGGTCGCATTTTACCATCTGGTTGGCTGGTTCAAAACAAGCATTGGTAATTTCAGCCACAGACAACTGCTCATGATAAGCTTTTTCAGCAGAGATGACAGGGGCATATGTTACCAGGGGGAAATGGATTCGTGGGTATGGAACGAGGTTAGTTTGAAATTCTGTCAGATCTACATTGAGGGCGCCATCAAAACGCAATGAAGCTGTGATGGATGAAACAATTTGCCCAATTAATCGGTTTAAATTGGTATAGGTAGGACGTTCGATGTCAAGGTTACGACGACATATATCGTAAATGGCTTCGTTATCTACCATGAAGGCACAGTCTGAATGCTCTAATGTTGTGTGGGTAGTTAGAATTGAGTTGTAGGGTTCCACTACAGCAGTAGAAACTTGTGGTGCTGGATAAATTGCAAACTCTAGTTTAGATTTTTTGCCGTAGTCAACAGAGAGCCTTTCCATGAGCAGAGATGCAAACCCTGAACCAGTGCCTCCTCCAAAACTATGAAAGATAAGGAAACCTTGCAGCCCTGTGCACAGATCAGCCTATAATGGGGTGGAAGTGGGAGAAAAAAAAAAAAGTTATTGATGATTTTGGAGAAAACAGTATTAAAATAATCATTCAAAAGCATTTAAGTTTGTTAGTTTTAGATTGTTACAATAAAAAAACCAGCATTCTTGAAAGGTGGTCTTCCTTTTTTTTCTTGCATGTCTTTTACTCGAAAGTACCAGTGCCTCTGCATAACTTTTTCTGAATAGGAGTATTTTAATATTTAAAAGTTGCTTTGTCTTTGATGCCATTTTAATACTACTGTAAGCAAGAGCAGCTGTGCACCACTGTGACAAGTTACTACAAATTACAGCTGGGTTACGGCTTTAGAATCTGTTCATGTTCCCATTCTAGCTTTCAGCAAGTATCAATTAGATGTTGAAAACAAGTTGGGGTTTTTTATTTTTGTAATTTTAAATAGACAATCACTATTTCACTTTGAATCATATCATCCTACGTGAGTTTCTCACAATGCAATGTCAAGATAAAAAAAAAAAAAAAAAAAAAAGAGAGAAGTAATTAAAATTGCTAAACATTCAACCAAAACCTGAGGTTCAAGCTACTAGAAATATTTTGTGTGACACATAATGGCATGATTCAAACTGAAAATAACAAACAAGAAAGTATAACAACATTATTACACTTGTTTAAGGCTTTTATAATATGTTTCCGAGGTATCCTTAAAGTACTTTCAAATAGTGGTATTTCAGAGCCTAAAAAAATTTAAGTTTTACTGACTGAATTTTTATTTAACTGGGAGCAGGGGGGTGGAGGGCAAGGAGATACAAATTTTGTCTTCATTTAAACTATCAACTATGAACAAAATTCTTAAAGGAAAAACATAGCAAGCCATATAGCTATGGAGCTGTATGAATTACTTTAAATACTGACTTGCAGCATGAGTTCTTACCAGTTTGCGAATGCGGTCCAGGACTAGATCAACAATCTCTTTTCCAATGGTATAATGGCCTCTGGCATAATTATTGGCTGCATCTTCTTTCCCAGTAATGAGCTGCTCAGGATGGAATAACTGCCTATATGTGCCTATACGCACTTCATCTACAAAAAAACCCAAAATACCACAACATAAATTTAATCTGTTCAGTTCTGCATGTTGCCTAGTGACTACACACTAAGTGCACATGTCAAAAGAGTCTAGACAGCATCCCTGACTACATGCAGCTTGTCTGACTAGTCTAAAAAGTTGTCACAACTTCGGCCCCTTTGCTTAGGTGAAAACATCAGGCACTCACAAAGCAGTATTTGTACCTGAGAACACAGAGGTCACTCGGAAGACGACATTACACGTACAGACCAGATTCCAGATCGCAATTAAACAAAACTCTGGATGCAGTACAGCAGTCTAGAAAGATTATCCAGACCGTAAAAAAGTTCTATTGTTTTCCAGATGTTGTTACCTGTAGACTGTAATTTAATTTCTTGCACATAACAATGACCTCAAATGTCAAAATGGTATCCAGACACACATCTTTTAAAATCTATAGTATTCTGAACAAACAAAAAAGACTGCAGGGAATCTGTAGATTGAAGATCTTACATTGAAAGATCTTTAATGCTGGGTACATACCAACTACGGTTGGCTCTAGGTCCACAAACACTGCTCTGGGAACATGTTTACCAGCTCCTGTCTCGCTGAAGAAAGTGTTAAATGAATCGTCTCCACCTCCAATAGTTTTATCACTAGGCATTTGACCATCAGGCTGGATCCCATGCTCAAGACAATACAATTCCCAACATGCATTGCCAATCTGAACACCAGCCTGACCAACGTGGATGGATATGCACTCACGCTGCAAATTAAAAGCAGAACAATGATAATGAGATATGGAGCTACCTGTCCTCTAGACTTTATTCTCATAATAACTAGCTGTCTGTGGGCTGTATCTTTCCATGATCTTTCTCTGCTGCAGTATTCCCTGGTTGCTCTTGAGTGACAATTTAAGTCATCAAATTGTCCACCACTTGCAAGACTCTACCCACCTTAGTTCACCTGGGCTGACTTTGAGAATATTGGAAGATCTTAAAGACAACATAGTCTCTATGAACACGAGCTGAATACACATTCATTATCCTTTACCATGCTGCACATATATAATATCCTGCCTAGTCTCTTTTTCGCTTTCCTTTAGTTTTGGAAGACTTCTTTATATAATATCTCCAAATTTCCTTATTTCTTGCCAAATCATGTATTGCATAACTGTTGCAAGAATCTTTCATGCACAGGACTACCTAGTATGTTTTCCTCTATACGCAGCACAGAGATTACCTATCTCCTGGCAATTCATACATATTTGAGTTCCTCCGTGAAATCATCTGAGAGTGCCAATCAAGTATCTGCCTACTTTTAGCCGGCTCCTTTGATTCCAAGCAACTGTGCCGCATATGTTTAATCTCTCAATACCTCAATTTTGTCTTTCACCCGATATGGAAATAAGCTGGTTTTCTAGCTTACTGTTACAGTGTATCTAGGAAAAAGCAGAGGTGGAAAAGTAGGGTATCGGGGCTGCTCCTTCCTATTTTCTTGATAGCTTCACCAAAACTTGTACCCTTGATTCCACGTTTTAATTCTCACCCCCGTGGTTCTGTCGGAAGTCTTTTGCCAGCGAGACTAACCCTGTGCTTATTTCCACTTCCAGCCGGTGGGCACCAAGCCTCCAAAGCTCTCCCGCCGCCTCACCGTTTCCCGCC
>NW_009607470.1:0-6990 GCF_000690535.1 Cariama cristata | reverse complement strand
ACTACCAAAACCTTGCCAAGCAAACCCAAAACACAGGGACTTTAATTAGTGGCATTAGAGTTGGCTGCTTAGCTTTGCATAAAACCAACCTCCCTGCATTGCAATGAGAGCTTTTTCATAACTCTTTACTGATGCCCTAAAGAGTAAGTGATGTACTTTAACTCACCTTTGCTGAGAGAAAAGAGCACTCCATAAACGTCCATCCACTTCATTGCATATTCAGTTCTTTCAGCCCAAAAACCAGAAACTAAAATGCGAGTGTAGACTTAATCTGAACAGTATTGGTTATTCTCTATTGATCTATAGAACACAAGACTTTGTTTTGCTCAAATACCACCAGTAAAGTGGCAAAGCACTTTATCTAAACCTGCCTGCTTTCACAGTCTTGGAGATGTTCTTCTCCGGCTGAAATTTTCCATGGTTTTGCTCCCATATTGGGGTGAACTCTTTTTCCCCCTAAAGTCTGAGGAAAATCCTCCTCAGGATTTTGGAGTCACGCAAGAAATCAGTAGAAAGGGGAGCAGGGAAGAATGAGGGCTTCCCTCCCTCTCATTTTGCAAATGTGTCAACAATTCTTCTCCTCACGAACTTATAAACAGCTTTATTTTAAAACCTGGTGGAATGATACACTCCAAGGCCAGAAGGAATCCCTCGAATCATCCAGATCTACCCCTTCTGCAACACAAGGTAAAGAAAGTCTTCCAATAAATTCTGTACTAAGCCAATAACGTCTACTCAAATGGCAAGATATTCTTCATAAACATTTCCAGTGCAGATTTCAAGATTGCAAGTGACTGAGAATCCCCCACTTGCTACAGGAGGTGTTTATTTTGGAGGGTTTCTGCCAACACTTTTTATTTCTTTGACAAGGTTTTTCTTTTATAATTCATTGCATGGTAAAGTATGAAATAGCTAGGAGGAAAAGAAACCCCAAATATGCCTAAGGCATACTCAGCATTCAACAGCCAAAAATCTTCAGCAGAGCAGTATAGGATCAAACATCCTTACGATGTTGCAATGCATACACTACCTGTTCTGTACTGCCCCACCAGAAAGGTAAGAAAAAGAGTAGTTGGAACCTACTTTAATTAAAACTCACTGAAAATACCAGGCTTAAAGTGTTACGTTACTACACAGAGGGATTCTGCCCCCTCCCCCCCCCCCCCCCCTTATTGAAAATATTTAATTAAATGCAAGAAAAGAGCATTAACATTTCTTTCCAAAACCTTAAAATGCAGAAAGACATGAAAACACAAACATTTTGAGGAGCTTAATTTTCCTTTGACCTTTCCTTCACATTGCTCTTTCTTGGTGTTTCTGGTTTACACTAGAGCTAGTTAAATAGAAACTGGAGCAATGGTTATTCCAGCAACACCACCTCTACTTCATTGTGCATCACTGAGTATTGTACGGCAGAACACTTCCCACCCCAAACATATCCCTGGAAATATGTTCAGCAGCAACATTAACTAACAGCAAAGGCTGGCTTCCCTGAACACAAATCCAGTCTAGGCCCCCCGGTCAAATATAAAGAATGAGATTTCCATAATTTTTTTAATATGATACAGTAAATTCTGACTTTGAGTTATCTTGAAGTATGTATTTAGCTTATAAAAAACCCTATAAATTGATCTGCTTTCCTAAAACTAAAATAGGAATAGAGGAGATTTCACACATACTGTATGACAATCAATGACTCCATGGAAATATTAGCTTTGAGCATTTCCTCGTTGAAAGCCAAAAGAAATGTATTTTTCCTATTTCACTCGAACATGTAAGCTTAATGCTGTATCATGGTAAGTGTACATCACAGATTGCTAAATATATTTAAAGAAACGTCTTCTAATATTAAATTGGACAAGTTATGTTCTTGATATGTGGAGATCCTTGAGGAGTAAAGCTGAAACAGCTCATGAACTCAAGAGGTGCGGAAGGACAGCATAACATTTGCAGCCACTCGGCAAAAACAAATGTGAAGAGAAAAACCTGGTCCACAGCCCTGATGCTAAGGCTGAGATACCCTCTAAGCAAAGGGCCTCCTCCACTCTAAAGCTGCAGAACACGTCCAGGTAACTCAGAGACAGCCAAGTCTCTTCAGATGATCAGATGAACTGCAAGTACCCACGTGGCCTTTGCACCACCACATCAGGAGGACATCTTCCTCACAGCCCTGAAGATACTCTCCAGGGTGAGCAAGAGAGAGGACTACAGACCAAAGCTAAAGCCCAAGAGCTTAAATCTTGGAAGAAACCTGGACTTTGTGTCCTATTGATGATGACTTGAATGACTTCTACAAGATGCTATTTCCATCCCAGTATCTCCCCATCTCTTCGCAATACCCCATGGCTGTCAACTCTCTTGGTCTTTCTGCTGAAGGCAAGAGGGCCACGTAGACCAAGAGCTGCACATCCTGTCAAATCTCAAACTGTATTTTGAGACAACAAAAATGCAAGAATATTTCCTAAAGATTAGAGTCTCTAGCATCAATCTCTCTGTGCACAAAAGGAGGCAAAAGAAATCTGTCACTTCCAACATTTGGAAACAAAACTCTGAATTCCCACAAGAAGTGACAGTCATTACTGACCAATGTGAATTACAGTATTTCTTCTCACGTTGCCCATAGAATTTTTCCCCGGATCATGCTCTCCAAAATAAGGGCAAATTAGTCACATTTATTAGGGTGTGAAAGCAATAAGACAGATGCTTTATTGTAGGGTGCGGTGCTTCTGCATAGTCCTTGCCTTACTCAGCTTAATCCAGTTAGATGCGAACAAGATGTGCTTCTGCCAGCCCGACGCAGTGCCTATCACATTGTCCTCTTCAGACCAGAGTCTCCCTGGCCCGGAGCATAAGTGCAGCAAGTGACGTCCCGTCTGTAAAAGGCCATCAATCTGGCTTCTCACAGACAAAATTCTGAATTCTCCAGGTTCTGCAGACCGGCCCTTTGTTCAAGCCAATATGGTAGGTCATGTCAAGCTGCTCTCAAGGTGAAACTGGGACCCTCTCTAGCCTTCAGATCATTTCTAACAGTGCCATCACATCTTCTTTTAAAGCCTTTACAGTAAAACAAAGTTGCCTCCTCTTTTCAGACTGCTTTCAGAGAAGCCAACACATGAATGGAGATCAAGCCTAAAAACTTCTGGAAAAGAAGGCTTTCCCCTATTTTGCTTTCCTACTCCTTTCGTTCCTCATACCCATGCATCTTCCTCCCAAGTGACCCAAAAGTTCTTCAGGTAGCTTTTAGGTTGCTCTACATGTACAGTCACATTAAAATAATGTCTTTTTTTTTTTTTTCATTTATATTTTCCAGTTTATCTCAATGCAACCTGGCTGTGAAATGACTCTTATTTTAGAAAAAAGCACAGGCTGTTTTCATAAAACACAAAATAATACACTTCTACTCTTCTCTTCTGAAATAAGATGGTTCACGCGACAGCTTTTGCTAAAATAAAAAGGTGCGAATTAAAACAGGCTTCATTATGTTTGTGAAAATTAATCTCTTTATGAGCCCTAAATGAGAAAACAGTCAGCTTTCTTCATACCTCTCTCTCAAGCACTAATTTCAATAGCAAAGGCACAGATGGTAGCAAATTGTGTTTTATAAAGGACCCCCTCACTGCTTTTCTTCCCTCAGTAAGAAAAACTGGAATTTTACTTGTTTGCCTCCAATTCAAGCCATGAATCACCTCTGTTATCAGTAGAGAGGTGGGAGAAACTGAAACAACAAACTGTACAAAAACCACTGGTGCTGCAATGTTTAAACACAACTTAATTGGCAAAACCTCCCACGGTTCCCCTTGAGCCAACGCAGTCGTACTCAAGACCCTTTCCTTAAAATCTCATGGTTCGTGTGTATCTGCACCTATAGCAGTACCTGTCTATCTCCGTGTAGACTGCTAGCTTCACTTCACAGCCTCTGACAGTTTGCCTCACAGGTTTGACTAAAACAAACCTAAAAGCTAAGCCCTCAGACCTCAAACATATTTGAGCGACCCTAAACCACTCATTTGCGATAAACTCTAACTACTAGGTAGGTAGGGAAATCTTAAGTAACTTAAGAGCACAAGTTCACTAGCTAAATGGTTTCCAGGATTGGGTCTTATTGGTGTAAATCAGATTCAGAAAGCCCATTTTCTTCCTTCCCACTTTCAATCCGGAGTTACCTTCCGACACCAAGTGCCGTTCCTCCTGGCTGCTGGGACCAAACCAGCTGGAGATGGCATCTGACGCTCTGGGCTTCCACCTGCAGTCCACTTGCAGCCACCACAGACAACCGGGCAGAAGCTCTTCTGTTCACAAGTATTTTCTGTTTCGGACAGAAAATACTGCTGTTTGCCCTGTCAAGCGCAGGTAGTATGAACCTGTCTCCTGTTGTATGTGCAGACCTCGGGAAAAGGGCAACATCTTCCCGAAAAAGGAATCAGGAGACACAAAAAGGGTGAAGGATGGTGGGAAGGATGTCTGGATCCTACGGCAAGTTGGAACAGAGATTGCATTTACACTCAACGCTTTGCTTTCGGGATGGATGTTGATGGGGTCTGCTGGCTGCCTTCCTGATGTTTGCCTGGTGTTGAAAATCATCTCTTTAGAAAATGAAGCATCGTTTTTGGTAGAGAAGTATTTTTGTTAAAACTCTTTGGTCTGTCTCAAAATCAGATGTCCTGCTTTGCAAATGTTTATTTGTTTTATACTCACACCCTCTAGGGTCTATTAAATTCAGGACTCCTACAACGGTTTTCCCTTGCTTCGTTTCACCCTTTGCAGCTGCAGAACAGCATGATACATTGATAAGAAAATAATAGGAAAAAAAACTTGGTTTGGTTTTCAAACTTTAACCCAATAAAATTGGTTCCCGTTTGTTTTTTTCTTTTTTCCTCATTAAAATTCAAACTCCCTAGGAGTTACGGATGCCGTGTTCCACGCACAGGGAGCTTGGGTCCTTACAGAATTTGGACTTTAATACACAGCCTTTTCATTATTGTTTGCAGAATGAGGTATGGTCTTTAAAACAGAAAGTAAGAACAGAGGCCTGGAGCCAGGCTTTGCTCCCAGCTTTCCAACTGTCCAGTTGTTCACCTCTGGCTAAAATGCTAAGCTTTGCTTAATTCTGTGAAACAGGATTATGAAACGTGAACAACTACAGACAGTCTTTGAAATCTGCATAGGAAAACTGCTCCAGATAAGAATCACACCACCTCTCTCTATACGGATATACATACATACACTGAGAAAAATTCCTCTAGAATTTAAAAAAATACCCAGCTCTACGCTGGTAGCATCTTTCAACTCATATACAAATAGTACCACTGAAGTGCAGGTGTTGTGTAAAGGAGCAAATGTTTGGACAAGGATGCTGAAATGTTCTCCTTGCCTCAGTTTCCGTACACAGAATAAAAGAATCTGGTATTAAGGTAAATACATCATTATTTCTGAGGCATTTCGATTCTGCAGTAAGTAGGTATCTTCTAAATATCTACAGTTTTGCTAAGCAAAGTACAGAGGATTTCACCTTACAACTGGCCTTTCCAGCTCTGCATCTCACCCCATTCTGGATATCATCAGCATTTCATAGGAGAAACAGTCCCGAGGACATGCCTGTGTACCTCATACCTCAGTTCACACGATCTTTCCCCTCCAATTCACCTACACACACACAGAGCAAATCCAACTTCTCCTATAACCACTGAGCTTCCAGCAAGCCAACGCTCTGCCTTTTTTTGCCATCCTTGCTAAGGAGGGACAACACGGCAGATGGTTCTAGATAGCAATAACGCATCAAGAGCGGAAAGATATGCAGAAAGCAGTGGTCTGAAGTTACAGAAATATGGTCCTGGTCCCCACCCAGACAGGCTTCCCTCTGGATTCAGTGAGAGATAACACTGAGGGAATCCTGGCAAGAGTTTTACCTTAATGAGAGAGGTCACGGGTCTCTGGTTAATCAAAAGAAGCCATTAGGAAAAAGGGAGGAAAGTACATTCAACTCAAGTAAAATTCCTTCTGAAATAACTGATATTAAAAGTATGTTTGTATTACTTGAAGAAGAACTTGAGTTTTCTATCACTTAAGGCTTTCCTTATTAAAAACCTCGATTTCACATCATAAAGCCTTCAGGGCTTTTCTACTAGGAAATTAGTCTAATTTCATTAGTTCTTGATTACATCTATCTTTCCAATTCCAAGCAAAAATCATGCATTATCAGTTAACAGACATCCTTAAAATCATTTTTTCGGCTGTTATTCTATTAAGAAAGAGACTAGCACAGTCAAAAATGTCTAGCACAATTGATTTACCTGTGTCTCTCTGATGAAAAATGTCTTTCTGTGACTTTCTGAGCTACAGGGGCATTGTCCCTCACTGCACTCATTCTCTGAAAATAAATCTCCAGTGAGCAATTTTGCTTTGTAAAAGCCACGGTAACATCAGGATGTCTCCCCATACAAAAAGATTACTGCCTGGTCCCCTAAGTTCAAGCCTCCATAAATCTTTCATGTCTCAAGACAGGTGTTGGCCTTTTTTTTTTTTTTTCCTTTTCAGCTGGGAAATAACAAAAAATCTGAGTGATTAAGATAAGATTTTAGCAGTTCTCAAGCCACAGAGAATCAGAAAATTTATGCATTTGATGTGTCATTCTTTTGACAGACCAGGTCAAGACAATGCTACTGAACACTGTCAATACAGCTATCCGTTTATTTGCGCGTCTTTTCCTAGAAGGATGGCCAGTGTTTACCAGCTTTGTACTTTGGAGGGGGCATAAAGCTAGCAAACAAAGTTGTAAAGTCCTCAGATAAACCTTCTAAACGTACGAGGCCTGATTTTCTTCTCCCCTATCTGTGACTCACAGGGAATTCACTACATCCCTGGGTTTACGGGTGAGCAAAGAAGATCAGAGCTGACTTCTCCCAGCAACTTTTGACCTGACTGCAACACATTAAATCGGGGAGTCCTAACACAAGCTACCTGACAAGGGAAAAAAAAAAAAAAAAAAAAGAA
>NW_009607469.1:0-38707 GCF_000690535.1 Cariama cristata | reverse complement strand
GGCCAACTTCAGACCGACTCTCACAGTGTCCCAGTGATTCACAGTATTTATATACTTGCATATGTCAGAAAACAGGAGACTGTACCATCAAGGGAATTATGCTTGTCCACAGCCTTTTTCATGAAGAAATGTAAAGCAATGTAAATATAGAATTCCTATGCAGACACTTTGAGAGAAAAAACAAAATTAACGGTATAAGCATATGAACATTTGTTAGGTCTGTGCTAATCACATATGACCAATTTCTGATAATTAGAAATTATTGTGTGTGTCAGTAGCCGAGGGAGGCTTTGCCCTTGAGATGTAAACATAGTGGACCCAACAATCATTTCTCTTGTCCATGCTTTGGTTATCATCTGTGACAGAACAGTTTAGTTTCTTTTCTTTTTTTCCTTAAGATACAAATTTTCTGTGGTCTTGAGGCCAGATTGTGATAAATCACATACGCATTCACAAACAAAACAAAGATCAAGATAGTATTAGCTGGGAAAAACATACACGCATACACAAACTCTTGTGTGTTACTTACTCCGATGTGTAAATCTGTGCCCATTTAATGGCCTATTACCATGTGTGCTATACAATACAGAAAGTGTGCATGAGTGTTCATTAGGGAAACGGAACGGATGCTCGGGGTACCTACTGTCACCCTATGTGAGATTTGGGCTGTTCTGCCTACCCCAGGCTGCTCTCCTGAGGGACATAGCCCTCCCTGAGGTCCTGTGTCCTCTGCCAGTCTTTGCAAATATCCTGGATATTCTACATTGTCTAACAAGGTGCAAGATGTTCCTATTTCAGCAGCTGATCTGCTGGAGGATCCCTGAGTTTCTTGACCTGTGGGACCTGGCACTCAACCTTTCATTCGTTCCGACATAGAGAAAGTAGCGATGTGAAACTAGGAGAAATTTTTCTTCTGTATCTCGATCCCCTCCTGTGCGGCAATCAGGATCCTTCGGAGGCATTTCAGGTTGACTCGGCTGCTCTTTTAGCACTGTATTGGAATAGCTTCATTACAGTCAATGGAACTATTCCACTGAGTAACTTATTCAGCAGTGTGAGAAAGAAGCTCATAATATGGCCATAATAAAAGGCCCCATTTTGTCTTCTTTAAATGCACAAAATTCCGATCAACTTCAATGTAAAAGGAAATGGGGATATCAGGCCTAATGCTGTCTAAATATAATTCTACCTGACACCTCTGACCTTTATTCTTAGAAAAATTTCACTTTTAAAGGAACGAAATATAGGAGCATTTATCTATTTATATAGGGGAAAAGTGAAATCACTTCTGTTCTTCTGTCTGGGTGCTGGAACATTATAATCTGCCTGCCAAAACCAATGTGTAGCTTGGCCTTCAAGTTAGACAGGAAAGCCTTAAATGAACAAAAGACACAACAAAAGCCTTCTTTGAGGTATAGCAGGAGAATGTTGGGGACTTGAATTGCGTTATAGGATGTCAGACTCTTTATTTGTCTTTTAAGTTATATCTAAAAAGATTCAGATAGGACAGAGTTAAATTTTGGCCCAAAATGAATAAGGTCATCTGTAATTTTTTTTTATGTAACAGAAGGTACAGCATGTACTATTACATTTATTTGCAATGTCCAAGAATCGGTACTGGAAAGACTCCAAGTTTCATTTTGCCTAGACTAAAGCAACAGTTTACAACTGTTGTTCTGTGATTTTTTTTTTTTTATTTTATTTTTTTTTTTGCCCCCGCATTTAGCTGAATACAACGACAAAACCTATCTGTGGAGAATATTTCCCTAACAAGAACTGCAATGTAAAAATAAACCACCAGATGGCACAGGGGAGCATTACTGAGAGTGATACAAGCTGCGCCTGCAGTGAGAATGGGGGTGCAATTGGTCTAAAGCAAATAAAGCAACCTTCTCCTCTTCTTGCTAACGGTGAGCACGTTTAGACCCCAAATATCTCTTATTTTACATGTTTCTTGCAATCCTTGAAGTCTTCTGGAAGAGTCTTGAATACTTTTCAAAATAATTGTACTAGGTATCATAAAATGCCCATATATGTCTGAACTCATAACTACATAAAAATCAATAAACTTCTATTAAAACTGCCAAGATACAAAGTGAAAGAGTGCAGGCACAGACCCAATAACTTCCTTGGCGCTACATGGATTATTTCTTTTGAAAACGACTTGCGTCAGGATTGGAATAGGACACTTCCATTCAATGACACTTCGATCGTCTCTGTCTACTATGAATATCCTGTCCAGCTGTGGGGACGTAATTAATAGATCAGTCATGTCATAAAATAATTATATAATGATATCTTTGTATTTTCAGAATCTAATACCTCCCTCTTGATTGTGTAGCTGCTTCATAGCTACTGTATGGGCTAAGCCTGCCATCCCTCTGCAGTGCATTGAAACAAACTAAAGTCTATAAAGGAAAAATGCTGTTAAAAATGTGATGTATTGTTTAAAAAATGTGATTTTTAATTAAAAGCCCTTGTAAAAAGTAAACTATAAACCAGAATTTTCACTGTATAATTTATAAATGCATTCTTTCCACAATCATAATGCAATTTTTTCATGCCTTGCACTTTGTATCATGATTATCACGTAAATCTCATTTAACATATTGGTATATTTTACTGGAATAGCCAAAGTCATTTGTTTGACAGACAGGAAGAGAGAGGAGGAAACTTTTAAATTCGTTTAGGATCTTGAACTACAGATATGAACTGTAATAGCTGAATGTGTTTTGATATACATTTGAGAAGAAATCAAACCCACAATAATACATCCAATGCTGGTTTAGATCCTGCTCTTGCACAGATTCTGAGTCTCGACAGAAATCAGGACCTGGCTCCAAACTCCTACCCCCCACACCCCAGCTTGATCCATTTCTCAAACTAAAAATATCTGTAATTCAAAAGACATCACTGATCACAATATATCTAAATCATATACTGGTATGTATGAATGAACATCTTTTCATAAAGTTCAAAACAGTAGGCAGTATATCAGCTAAAAATGTCCTCTGTGATCAGCATCTTTTCATTACAACCAGTTTTCCAAGACCTATATACTATAGTGTCCATCATATGAGGACACTTTTCTTTTTCTGGGGACAAAAGCTTGTAATATGTGTCATCTATGATTTCTGGCAGTTCATGAGGAGTACTGTTGTATTCCAAAAAGCATAACCTATGACTCCTAGGCGAAGGGGAGAGCCATGTGGAGCTGGACTGGAATGATGCTTCTTTCCTAAAAAATTGAGGGCTGAATTCTTCTGGGGTCACTTTGGAGTGATTTAAGATGTGTTTGAATGCACTGGAGACAACATTTTGCCGCTGGAACATTGTATTGTTGCCAGGTGAACAGTAATACACACAGATCAGACCTGTGGTTCAAATAAGGATGCTCAGTCAGTAAGTGGGCCTCCGAGCTGAGCTTAAATCTGAGTACCATTCCCATTTCCCAGTGCTTTTGATCCACTTTATGCCTTTGGAAGGTAGTTTTTAATCTCCGTTTCTCCTACGTCTTTGCAACTTCAAATACTTTGTAAAATCTGCTGGGGAAATGTGATGTTAGTGCAGTGTTGAGTCTATCTTAGTGTGGCATAATAATTATACTACCAACATTTTAGCTAACAATACGTGCTGAATGCTACCCCACTGTGAGTGATTCTAGTTTTCATTGTTGTCTTATTAAATCTGTCTGTAGTTTGTACCACAGCTAACACATGACCCAGTTTACCTTCAAGATGATAAAAAGCTTCTCAGATTCTTCAGAGGAATGTATCAGATCCATAGAATAACCTATTGTTATTCCAGTAATGGGAAAACAATCGCTTGACCTAAGAGAACTTCAGGGAGAAAGAATAATGTAGGCACTATATAGGAACTCTGAGTTAATCGGATAGAATTTGTTTTCTATAACTAATTTAGTAGTTGCCAACAGTATCGGACCAAGCTTCTCGCTTTCCCTATGAACCTGCATGCAAAAAAGCAGTGGCAGCTCTCTCAGACAGCCTTCGCTCTATCCCTGACTACATTCACCTCCAAGCATTTTTTCCATTATCGTGTCTTTACCTTTTTATTAAAACATCCACAGCAATGCTTTTTTTTTTTTTTTTTTTTTATGGTGGTGGTTGTGATGGAGGCATCTATCAAATACAAAGCAGCTTCAGGCCATATTCCTGTTTTGCACAAAGCATTGGATAGCTCCAGTGGTATCTACTATAAATCGCTGCAAATGTCATTGCAAATTCTTGATCCACCCATTTGCCTAATGACTGTATTGCTTCAGAGAACTTGGATAGAAAATAGTTTGCTTTTACCCAAAATAATTCTGAAGTAATTAGATGTTCTAAGTTGCCTGAATGCTGCAAGTACCATTAGGCTCTTTTGGCACATGAAAGCAGAGCAATGGGAAAGCTACTTTAGAAAATCACATATAAAATGTATTCAGAAGTTATTTTCGAGAGGTATTGCAAAAAAGCATACTTTTTTTTACATTGAAGTAATAAGTAGTTTAGCAAATCCTTTGCAAACTTGTCAAAATGTCATATCCAGGTACTGGATTGGAAAATTAGTAACTGCTGAAGTGTGTGAGTGTTTAAAGGTGTCACTGTGTGTGGCAGACTGGCGGATTTTAGCTTCTGGCTTTAAGGAGAGATGTTAATCATTATGGCTGATATTTAAAATGTCAGAAGACCTTAGCATGAAGATAAAGGATTTAATATGAGACTCTGCTGTGTCATGTTTCCTCACAGAAAAGAAGGAAGATAGGCACCTGTTCCTTTTCTCTCTCTTTTTTTTTTTTTAATTCAGCGGCACTGTAAGAGCTGAAGCGGCATCCCAAAAGCACACGAACTAGCAGAGTGTGGAGCTGTGAGGTCGAGAAATGGATTGCGTAGCTGTTCTTTGCTCTTCGGCACAGTTCCCTTTTCTCATCTTCCTGTTGTAGCTCCTGTACTCCGCCATAGCAGTATCTGGGACCATTGCACCCAAGGGCATTGGCAGGGAAGCATGGCTGGAATAAGGGAACCTTAATTTATTGCTTCCATCCTCATCTGCTTTCCTT
Organism: Cariama cristata; assembly: GCF_000690535.1. Lineage (NCBI taxonomy): Eukaryota > Metazoa > Chordata > Aves > Cariamiformes > Cariamidae > Cariama > Cariama cristata. Next base: position 33,648 of record NW_009607469.1, on the reverse strand, counting down.
TTCTTTGGCTTTGGATGAGGGTCTTAAAAAATAAGGGAAATTTTCTTTCACAGCAAGTTTTTTGGCAAGGATTTCAACTACCTCTGCTTAATGCTTTCTAAGACTATACTAGGTAAGCAAAGCTGCAGAATTATTTTACTTCTGCAGCCAGTGCTTTTAAACTACTTAGTGAAAGTCGTCTTAGTGGCTCTAAGAGTCTAAAAAGGGGTAAAGAGGAAAACTCATCGATTTTTTTTGTTTGTTTTTTCTTATTTCCTTTTCGTAAAAGGCTGCAAAATGTGCTCAGATAGCTGAAGCCTAAATTATTTAAGCATATAGTTTCCTTTCTGCCAGGTTAATTCTGCTCATCTGGGTAAAATTAAGCAAGATATATATGAATTTCTTTGCTTTGATGTTCACTTGAACAACCTGCTGCACTGGGACACATGGAGGATAGTATTTGTTAAACATGTCATAGATAGAAAATTATCCATAACTATTGTAATACTCTGTTCACAAAGCATTTAGGCATTTTGTGTAAACATAATTGTTATGTTGGTTTAACTATTTTAGTTAGGGATCTGGTTTTTTTCTACCAAACCATGAATGGTATGAATCTAACTATCACCGGATAAAGTTACACAAAGTCACATAAATTTTTCATTTTTAAAGATGACAGAGTTCAGAGAAAGTATTTTGTATAGTGAATAGCATTTTATATGCTAGGAAATAGACAGAAAGACAAGATTTTTTGCTTTTGGCAAGGTAACATAGAGACTTTGTGGTTGGTGTTCCAGCTTTAAAAAGAGAATAGAAGATTGGTGTCTTGATGAATATTAATTGACACTTACTTTTCCACAACTTTTCTACGAAACAAGCTATTTCCTAAAAACAGTAATGAACTTCAAGGCTGTTATCTTGGTGCCAGTGTAAAGAACATTTGAGTCTCAACGTTTTACCAATATTTCTAGCAGGCTGGGTGGTTTCATAAACAGAAAAATTACTCTTGGCATAGGAAGCAAGCTACAGATTTGGCATCTGAGTTCACAAGTTCAGTTCACTCTGATTACTAATCTAGGAGTTTCTGGTGGCCCGTGAAAGAAGTGCAAGGTCATCTTTGTCCTGTTTTCACTGTTTTATGCTCTACATTTATGCACCTTTGCAGCTGAAATTGTTGCTAGTTAGTGACACTATTGGCAGCCACAGTGAAGAGACAATGAACAATCCCAGGATATTGTCCCTGAATATCAGCAGTAAGCTGTGACACATCAAGGTAGCAGTATTTCTTTCTAAACTTATTCAGTAAGCCAAAAGCACTGGTAACCCAAAGCAATAACCAGATATTTTTACCAGGCAATGCTCTTGTATTTACTTTACCCAGAGGAAGTAGGTGCATTTCTGCAAGGGGATTTTCAGGTATACTTTAAGCCTATCCCATTTGACCCTAAAAAAGGAGATACTTTCAGTGACTTCAAGTCAGAGATGCCAGGTTGGATGGGGCTTTGAGCAACCTGGTCTGGTGGAAGGTGCCCGTGCCCATGGCAGGGGTGTTGGAACGAGATGATCTTTAAGGTCCCTTCCAACCCAAACCATTCTCCGATTCTATGCTTCCAGTTAGCTTTCCCTATTCCTTTCAGAAATCAGATCCTTCTACTTTTCTTCTTGTTGTAAGTGGCCATTTTTTTGTTCTCTCTCGAGTCTCACCTCCATCACCTCTCATAAGCTGTCACTGCACTGCCGAGACAGAGCGCAAGGCTGAGCACCAAGGTCTCGGTGCTCATTCCCAAAGGGCTGCGTGTAAGCGATGTGCCGCACAGCATCTGCCATCACCCACCAGCTGAGGCATCACCGTTGTGATCCTGCTGGTTGTGACATGCAGGGTGAGACTGAAACCTGGGGTTACGTTCAAGCGCAGGTTTCTCAGGTTGAGTGTGCTGTGCTCACAGCTACCATCTCCGTAAGGCATTTTATAGTATTAGTACCACTATAGATGGGGGTTTTGTTTGTTTGTTTTTTCCTTTTTTCTCAACGTGATGTAAAGGAGATAAAAGGCATAAATTCCATTACAGAATACTTCACTTTCAGCAGCGGTTTAGTGCTCAACCTTATAAAATTATAGTTAAATGTGTTTAGCTTTTCTGCTGCATGCATGTGTGTTGCTTCCCATTGCTTGCTCAAAATAAAAGAAACCTGACATTATTCTTTCTCTCCTGACGATGCACTACCTGTTTCCTTTCTCTCACTTTCTTCACTCCTCATAGCCTCTTCTTATTTTGTTCTCCCAGTCATGCATGCCATTTACTTTCCCACTAGCTGAGAAGTGGATGGGTCAGAAACTGAAGATACAATACATATGCTATAAAATTATTTTTAGCAGAAAATTTAATGGAAAATCTCAGTAATTCTTCACAAGGTACCACACATTGGAAAAGAGAGCACAGTTCACAAAGAGGAATAAATATGTGATAAAGTACTTGGCATGTGGCAGTCAATACGCTGATAGAAAAGAGTTTTTATCCCTATGTGGAAAAAAATGTTGAATAATTAGTAACACATAAAAGACAAAAATTACTTTTCCTTCTCTCAGTGATGACAGTGGATGCTCTTGCTATGAGCTGTATTTCTCAGAGACAGGAAGATTAAGTAAAGGCAATTTCTGCATGAGCATCATCAGGATCAAAACATTGTCTATAATTTCTTGGTGTCTAAGGCAGTTTTGACAAGTATAAACCTGACAGTCAATGGTCAGAACACATTTAATACATCTTTCATGTGCTGAAGTTAGTAGGTCTAAGGTCTCCCTGGGGTAATATGATGTAAAAGATGTTCATGGCACTAATTTACTCACAGACCATTAGCTCTCTGTAGATGCTAGACTATAAAGACCTATGTGCAAGGAATATAGTCTTCAGATACCCATATTATACTGCAATCCTTCATTTTCTTAATGCAATTTCCTGCAGCTGTCCTGTTGGTCATATGATGTGCAATGAAGAGTAGACCTTGGAAAGTCATAACTCTGAATAATAGGTCTTCTTATTTTGCACTGAATATTTTGAGTGTTTCATTCCTTAAGCAAAGAGGGGAGATGAAATTTTAAATACAAAAATGATTTGTTGTAGTCAGCTTTGACAAACAGCGTTCTCTGGTATTTCAGTGTTTTAAAGAAATTGGCACAGAAAAATGAAATGCTAACTATCATTATGAAGCTTTTTTATAGTCTTTCTGCTTCTGTTTTCCAATTTTAATAAGGTACCTATAAAAAAATGAATAACGAAGCAATATATAAACAATGTTAAAAAGACAGACTTTTCTCATTAGGTTGAGCACCCTACTATTTTATAGATAGATTTTTATTTTTTTTTTTAACATTCTGAAGGTAAGTTTTGGGTGAAATGCCAAGAATCTATAGAATGATACATAATGATGAAGAATTAATGTCACATACCAAATTGTGTTGCCATTTGAATAGTATATCATGCAGTTCAGTGCCAGCCGATTTAACAAACGTGTCAGCCATCATTATTAGAGCATCTAAAGGGTCATTTTTATATCCGAGCAGTGTAGTCTAATAGCTTACAGTATGCACATAATAAAGGATGATGTGTGGGATCTCCGGTGATCTTCTTGATTGAGAATCGATTAAAATAAGTTGCTGTTAATGTGACCCTAGATATAGACAGTGAGACACACTTGACAGTTACTAATTACAGCAGGCAGCCAAAAGAGCTCTGTAGAGATATGAGGACAGAAATGGCTAAATTAGTAAACTGTGTTGACATACTCAATATTTTTTAATATGCAAGAATAGCATATTCCCAGGTCTAGTGAACCTGACAGGCGTGAGTTACTGACACTTTATGAAAATGAAGCAAAGGATATGATTTTTTTTTTTTACAATTAGAGTAGCTCAAAACTAATTATCCTAGCAAAATGGAATGAGCAAGCCGTCCCAGCAGGGGAAGCTTGCACTTGTCTGTGTTACTGCCTGAGTTCAAAAGCAACCTCTTAACTGGATGCTTTTTAACCTGGGGATGCCACCAAGAAAATGCTCCTGTTCTTTAAAGCAAATGGATGCTGACTTCTGCCCTACTCCCTCACTCCTTGTGGTGCCCAGTGGGATTTCTACATCACCTTGCTTTAGAGGAGGAATTAACGAAATGTAAATTGGGGATTAGTCTGCCCTTCTGTATCTCACTCACAGAGCTCCGAGCTCCCTCGGCATATGACCTTCTTTGGGACAGTGTCCAAGAATAGCTGTGTTCAGATGCCTGGAGTGGAGGCAGGGAGCTTTATTTTGTTGGTTTTCTTCCTCCTTTTTTGATCTCTTATGAAAAGTGCCAAATGATCTTGTCATGTTCTGGGTGATTCAGCGTATGTTTCATTTGGATATGTGTATGCCCACAGGAGGTTAACTGGTGCCTTGTAAGATGGATCCTGATAAAAACCTAACCCAGCTGCACAACTGTTTTGAAACTGAATCCTGTACGAGAAGCCCAGGGTGTCATATCTTCCTGTTTGCCAGAACATTTGTGAACATTTTTTAAAATAACTCTAAGATTTTATGAGACTGAACTTGTTATCTTTTACCACATCACAAAATTTTCCTACATTTTCTTAGCAAGCATATTTTACAGCCTTGGACTTCTAATTGGGAAAATTGGGACTTCTTTAATGCCAGTGCTGTATTTCAGCTAATGGAAGAATCTGACACAGCACTGAGGTCAGCACTTTCTAGCATGTTTATCACACTGTTTTCAACCTCGTGTTGTGCTCAGATCTTCTTTCCTGTGGTCAGACTTGCCAAATCACATCTGTTTTTTTCCTTTACAACCTCTCTGGAATCTGACCGTGCCTCACTTTCCTCTTCTGGGCACTTAATGTATCTCACAGTGACATAAACCCCTGTTTAATCATTATCTTGATCTCAGCCTCACCTTGTCTGCTGTAAGCTTATTTCTGGTTTCTTTATGTATGATTGGACCCAGGTGTCCCCAGAACAGAGGGGGACCCTGCAGTATGCACATGCAGACCATGCACACCCCCCCTTGTCTGAATGTTGGATTTCTTTCTATCTGCTGTGTGAACTCCCAAGCTTGTAATTTTTTTTTCCTATTGAATCCTGTTCCAATATGCTATGAGAATGCAGAGTATCATGGGGCTAATGCCTTTTTCTGTCTCCTAAATAACAGCTAAACTTTATTGTAAGGTTTATCACAAACTGGCTGCCTGTGTCTGAAGTCATACATTTCACCAGATTTTGTATCACTAAATTAACAACTGAATGCTCTCTTACCAAACTGGGCATGAATTAGCAGCGCAGATGTATTTAACTCAGCACTGCATAGACTCTTCAAAAGTATTTCTTCAGTACTAAGGTAACTTCTGAAAAACCATGCATCACATTTCCTTTGGGAAATTACAGTGCTGCTAAAGGAGCTTTACCAACAAAAAGGGAAGACATAGACCACTAGTGTTAATAAAAATATAAATGATTTTCAGCCAAACATCATGTGCGAACCAAAGCTGAGGTTTGAATCACAGGTTCATACTGTAAAAGATCAGAAGGAAACACCGTAATCCAATTTGATTTTCTGTCTACAGACCTTCACCCAATCAATCCTGTGGTATAAAGCTGCTGTTTCTAACCTAGATAAACACAAGTTATTAGGCTATGTTGCTGTTGCAAACTGAAGACTGATTTTTTTCTGTTCTAGGAAATGATTCTATAATTTCTGAGGAAATAGAAAATACTGCACTAGTTGATTGTTAAATTGTTCAACAAATTGAACATGCTATGAGCTTGACATGTGAGATACCCCAGAAGAAGTGGGTTAAGGCGGAATGAAGATGACAGTAGTACAACTTGACTAGGAATTTACCTTTTTCACTTGTGCTGAGCCAAAAGCAAGCTAAAATCTCTGCATGCACTCTGATTCTGCGTTAAATATGAGTCTGAGAAACTTACACCGTATGTTTCTCCATTTCTCCCAAATGGGATATATATAAAATGCCTTTTGCATTCTATTTTGATGTAAAGAACTCTTGCTAACATTTCCTTTCTCATTGCAGTACAGAATAATCTCTCCATCTCTTGAAGTTTGCATTTTTGTGGAGTTCAGAGAGAGTTTTTCCATATGAACGTTTCCCTTTGCATTGAGTGAGCTGTGACTATGGCGTTCTCTGACATTTTCCCCTTACCGTAGACTGTTCTGTATCTCTTAAAGGCAGTGAGCCATTCTGGGACTGATGTGACAAGACATGACAGGAAATTCCACTGAATAAAACAAATTATACACTAGAGATGTGCTGAACTGACTGAAAACAATTTGGACACCAGGGGCTATGAAAGGTGCTGAGAAGGTTGAGAGTAATGACATTTTCTTTTAGATTTTATTTAAAGTGTTTTGATGCACAACTTGGTGTAAATCAGCAATCATGAGTTCTTTTTGGGTCGTCCCCCTTCAGATTCCTTGCTCCAAAGGGCGTAGACACATGTATGTGAGCGATCTGAGTCAGTGAGTTTCTTGTAGCTGATAATGACTCACTATGATTTTGACTCATATTGGAAAATTATGTATTCATATTTTCAGTTTGTGCTTTACTGAATAATATTTACACAGAATAGAAATGGGTGATGTATATGCCCAGGTTTTAATTCAGAGTTGTAATCTAGCAATCACATGCTAGGGTTGCAAAACAAATTCTGGATGATCAATGGAAAGATTTAGTTAAAGCTAATTTTACTTTATATAGTGATAAAAAATTTCCTATGTATTAAATGCAACAATGAGAGACACAATTGATGTGGAAAAGTATTTAACTACACCCAGAGGAATGAGGAAGAAATCTAGTAAATGAATTGAGGATTATTTGTCATTCATGTCCTCCAACGTCGACAAAAAAGAAATTTAACTTGATTCTTCTTTTAATTCTGTCAATTTTAAATTAAAGTACGTCAGCTTCTTTTGTGAGGTACTTCTGATTTGTAAGTGAGACGATGGTAGTAAATTATTACCAATAAACTAGGATTACCATTTTGCCTCTATAGGTACAAAACATAAATTCTGTTTAATGTGCCTTTAAGAATGTGAGCCGAGTGGATATGCTGCTGGCAATGAATAATGATTCATATCATCAGAATGAGGATCCGTTTGTCTGTCTCATCTTGTCATGTAAATGTTTGAAAAAACATAGAGCAGATAATATGGCAATCTGGCAGCAGTCTACACTCAGGTCTGCGAGTCAAAGGGTTCTACAGCAGAGGAGAGCATTTATGTGAAGAGTGTGCTTTCCCTGATACCATTTGGATGACAGACGTGGAAGCATCGCTGCCTTTGTGAAGCCAGGCAATCTTACACCCACTGGCAATCGGTCAATACTATTGGGAAAGGCAGTGGAAAGCATGGGATGAAGACATTTTACACTTTATTTGATGCGTTTTCCAATAGTATCCTGAAATTAATCCTGAGAATGATACAAATTTTTCAAATAATGCCCAAAGAATATCATTTGAGTTTCATGCTGACATCTGTTCAGATGAAAATTTCAGTAAAGCATTTAGGCAACAGCAGATCGAGCTTTGCGATTTGGAAGAACTAAAGCTGAGTTTAACTAATATACTTGAGATTTCTGCCTTGCATTTGTAGAAATCAGCAATGACCATTAGCAAGCCTGTAGAATTCCTCCCTTCAAAGTCATTTTGGAATATTGTAATCATTTATGTCTTCATTTGCCTGAGCATATCGGCAGGAAACTGTCCCTAGTAATGCTGGATTTAGACCAGGATTTGACTTGCCAATCTTAGCGGGGCTGTTGAGTTTGATGACAGGAATCCTGTTTTGGAGGCTCTATCATCATCAGTCCAGGCTACCTACTATTACCTATTAGTTTGGTGCTTTGGTATAGATTGCAATACTTCTTACAGTGTTTCTGTCATGTGAAATTCAGTAAAACTTACTGGTTGAAATACACTATTGGCTGCATATGCTGTAGTAATATATGGGTTTTAATTGCATTTCTGAGAAAAAGTACAAACTTAAATACTTGTCTCAATGGAAATATAAAGTAGATTGCAACCTTGAATGAACTCCAAAGCAGCTGAATAGAAGATGTTGGAAAATAAGAGATACTATTGTTTATGCATATTGGGCATATCAGCATATGTACATTATGCTGGTAGTACCTAGTAGCTCCAGTTATTATAATTATAGACAGATTTTCAAAGGTACATCCATGGCGCTTAAGGAACAGGCCCAAAAGACCTATAGAAAAGAACGTAGTGTCTCTTGCTGCGGTCAGTACCAGATGCTTCATGGAATAGCACAGCTTTTTATAGTTGGATTGTACTATCACTGATGGGTCAATCAAATTCATTTTTCACCCATGACTAACTTTACACCTTAATTTGTGATAACAAGGGGCCACCGTAATTTATCTAGACATCGAAATTAGTTTTTTTCTAATTGGAATTAGCAAAATCTGTTTCTTTGTCTCCGTAACAATTTTGTATGGGGAGTACAGAGAGATACATATTCCCAAAACACAGTGACTCATTTTGATTAAATTTTTCATGTTTCTGGTTTTACTGGCAGTTGGAGAGTGTCAAATTTTGTGAAGTTGGTAAAAATAATTCTGCCCCTGTATGTGCCTTTTTAACAGTGCTATGCATGTTTTCTCTCCTACATGGCATTCTGTGAAACGATCTGTTAGTTGTGAGCAAAATTATCGGCTTTTGCAAATTAGAAACCAGATCTAGCCATCCACAAATGACAGAGAGATTTCTGAACATCTTTAACAGGGAAGACACAGAGAGTTTATTGGGCTATGGGTATATATGTGTGTGTGGGGTACATGCATACATCAAACTAAGAACATTGTTCATAGAATCATAGAATGGTTTGGGTTGGAAGGGACCTTAAAGATCATCTCGTTCCAACCCCCCTGCCATGGGCAAGGACACCTTCCACCAGACCAGGTTGCTCAAAGCCCCATCCAACCTGGCCTTGAATACTTCCAGGGATGGGGCATCCACAGCTTCTCTGGGCAACCTGTCCCAGTGCTTCACCATCCTCATGGTGAAGAATTTCTTCCTCATATCTAAACTAAATCTTTGCTCTTCCAGTTTAAAGTCATTGCCCCTTGTCCTATCACTCCATGCCCTTGTAAAAAGTCCCTCCCCAGCTTTCTTGTAGGCCCCTTTAGGTACTGGATTGTTCTAAGTAGGTGTTTGCATACTTCTCAAGAGACTTGAAATATCAGACATAGAGCACTGTACAGGGATATACTTCTTATGCCAGGAAACAAATCTATATTAGCAACTGGATAATAATCTTAGAATATATATGACTGATTTTCTTGAAAAATCTTAAGGCACAGTGCATGATAAGCATTTTCATTATTGCAAGTTAAATATTAAATTTTTTTTTTCACAGACTAAAACTTTCTCTCTCCTGTAGTTCTCATTAGCTTAGTAGTTAAGTTATGAAGGTGTTTTGTTTTGTTTTAAGAGAAAGGTCTTGGTTTGCATCTTTTCCAAGACTAAAAGGAAGAAATACATATTGTAAACCAAATAATAGAGTGGAAGATATGTATCCGTAGCAGCTTCAGTAAGTAACTTTTCTGTAGGCAGTTCCAAGTACTCTGTATAAAGGCAAATATTTAACATTTGTGTTGCCATAAGAATGTTATTTAATTAAAGATCAAATATGTTTTTTTCTGTTTTCTGATCATCTTGTATATCAAGAATAATCCTATGTGTTCTTGGTTTTCCTAAGAGCTAGCCCATGCCAGGTACTCAATTCATCCTCTTGAAGCACTTGATTCTCTTGCCCCAAGTTCATTTGATAACATGTTCTGCTGAATTTTAATTTGGGGTAGCATATGTATACGCCTCATATTTAAAGGTTTCTAAATAGCAAACTGGTCATAAACCACTGTCCTCAAGCTCTTCAGAGTCACCTTTTTAAAAAATAAACAAAAGAAATAACCCTAAATGCTGATATTAATTCACAGCGTAGTTTAGCGCCTGATATTAAATGTTAAGTGCTAATAGTGAATCTATGGAGACAGCATCATGTTTTGTAGTCTTTTAAGTACTTTTAAGCACCACAAGGTCTTTCAACATAATTAGTAGAGAATATTGAGCCCAGCCAGAAATATGGGATTCATCATTAAATTCACAGGCTTCTTTATCTCTCTGAGTCTAATCATGTGTGCAGAAGACTAATTGTTAATGGCATAGGCTTTATTGCTCTTAGCTTTCCGCTATTTTAAATGGAATGGCCTGCTTTGTGAGAAATAATTAGGTTTTATTGTTCTACCTGTATCGAGTCTTGTTGATAATCTCATGGTTTTACCAATTCAGATTCAGAGAGCAATTAGTGGTAGTGATGATGTTTCATTTTAAATCACAAAGTATTGTTACTTTTCCTCCTTTTTCCTTTATATTATTTTTTCTTTTCTTTTGACAATAATAGATGTAATATCTCTAACTTTTAATGGGAAAATGACAGTAATTAACAAATGAAAGCCATTTGGGTTTGCAATATGCAGATTTAAGAACATAGCTGCTTCTGTTGGCGCATGCTTTAATGATTTATAGGACACCTCACCTGTGCCTTTGCAATCAGAAAATGTAAAACCTCAAGGCAATGACAGTGTATTACATAACCATATACAATTATAACTGATTTACAAACTCATTGTTCGACCTTGCTTTTTTGGTTGGGTGAGTTATGATTATGCTTAAGGATTAATTAGCCTTCTGGTACTTGCTCACGTAGAAGAAAGATTTGCTTATCCGTAGCAAGGGTCATTCACTCTGTCTTGAGCTCTGGAGAACCCCCTCTCATGGTTTTTCAGTTTTAGCAAATCTCAGACTTAATATAGGCTGAGATTTTATATGAAACCAAGGGATTGTGTGTCAGGAACGTTTAACAGATCTGTGGCTTGTAGCCTCAGAGGCAGGATCTTGGCTTTTTTGGCATAAGCACCGAATCTCTTATTGACTAATACATTTCAGAATGATTTTAGAATTAGATTCTTGTCCCAAATGCGGAGTAGGGAAAAATAACAATATGACTGAGAAGTCACTATGAGATGCATTTCTCTATGTACAGGGTGGAAGATTTTATATCTTCTGTTCAGGTCTACATTTCACGTTTCCAAACACGTCCGTCATGGATTTTCAACAGTGTCTGTCGACACCGCAGTGTACGCACCCTCCACTGTCAGTGCCCTCTTGCTAGGATACTTCCCCAAAAACAGGAAAATACTTAATATTTTTTTCTTTCCTGTACCAAGGCAAATTCTTCAAGAATTTTTAATTGTTCACCCTGACATTGATCTAACAATACCAAAATTGGTTCATCAATTCTTGGGTAAATTTTAATTTAGATGTATTTTCATCCTAAAGACAGAACACTACAAATACTTGTGGGAGTTACTTAAAAAAACAGCTCCAAAGGGGATTATTCAGTCGCTAGAATTGAGGGAAGATTTTCCCAGTTTTGATGACTGTACTGTAACTCAGACATTGACATCTATTTACAAATACTTTCATTAAGTTACAACATTCCTGGGAAGATGGGGAACATTAAAACACCACAACTAGAGCTGTTTGTTAAAAAATACTGGGTTCAATCATCTGAAGTTGAGACTATGAAATGCAGGACTCTAAGTGCATAGGAGTGGACTTTAAAATCCCTTGCCCAGCATGAACAGAGTCATATTTATTCTTCCAGTAAAGTCCCTGTGTTACTAAACTGCTGATTTCTCCATGACACAGATTCATCTCAAACCCAAGGCTCTTTGGGATCCTCAAGAAAAGTAGTGTTTTGTCTACATCTCCTTCGCAGTCTTACTCAGCTAAAGCGGGGCTGATGTGATGCCCACACTGAATATAATAGCCAAGTTGAGACTTCTGAAATTTATACAATATTTCAGTAGATAGAGCACTCATCCAGGCTTGCAAGACTGAAACTCTGGGATCTTTGTAGCCTCAGGGAGATCAAATTCATACCTTTCATTTCCCATTAAAGTGCCCTAGGTATTCAGCACAGAGGGCATTGTCCATTTCAGTTACATCTCTGTCATTCTGAAACAAAACCCCTCCAGGTTCTTGGACTGAACAGACACAGTATGTCTGTAGTTCAGTCACTGAGGCAGTCGCCTGGGTCAGCAGAGATCTTAGTTCAGTTATTAATCCAAGTATGGTTTAAACAGCCATTGGGCAAAATCCTCCATTTAAACATTATAAGCAGTCCCCAGAAGAGGAATCCGTACCCAGCCCCCTCTTTCTTGCTTGTTTAAATAGGTGTTCTATTTACAGATTATAGATTATTCTGCTCTTCTCTGGTTCCAGTTAATTTTAACATAGAGATGTTTTCCACACAGTTGCGGAGTGTAGCGAGTGCTTCTGACCGAGAGCAGGTGGTTGGGGCATTACAGAAATGGGTAAAAGATGCGAGTTGGAACCCTTTCATCCTGAGAACAATGTGGAACATTTACCTCTTTTTCTCAATAGTGTATAAAAGAAAAGTGACTCACATTGCTTCCTTCCATTATGCTTTTTTTATAGGAATGACCCTTGCTCACTTTTTTTGAAAAGAATGATTTAGGTGCATAAATGTAGTAGAAGAGGATTATTTTGGGACTGGCCATATCAATTTAAGAAGTAACTACTACACTGCCTTTCGGTGTTGTTGCCTTTTCCCTGTAAGTGATTACCACCTCCAAAGCAGACACTCTTACTCCCTGTTGATCCAGAGTCAGCCAGGTTAGCCTGAACCAGCATTAAAGATGATTTAAACTAATCTGTTTGACTTGTCATTGAACTGGTCTTGAAACACTCACCCAACCTGACAATGGGGCTCAGCTTTGTGAATGGCAGCATCTAACAGAGAAGTTGAGTAGAGACAGTGTAGATCATTAACTTCTTGCAGGGTTTCAGCTAGGTGCCTGGAGCCGGTCTCCCTAAATCACAGAGGGTATTGGTTCTCTGAATTCCTGTCTGATGCTGGCAGCCCAGAACCTTACAGGCACCTCAGCCTTACAGGGAGGTGGGATTCATGGTGCACTCATCGCATCAGCATTCCCCACTAGCTATTTGAGTGTGTTAGATATGTGAATCCCTCCCAGAATGCCTAATTTCCCCATGTGTGCTATCAGAAAATACCTCTTAAAACGCCATGGGTTGCAGTTTGGAAGTCAGGTGCTTAAAAGTTAGATACTTACACGGCTAGTGTGGAAATGCCTAGGTCTTTTTGTATAGTCAGATCCTTGTGGTTTTTCCTCTCATTTACTGCATTTATCATACAGTATTTAGTAAAAATAATGAGGAAAAAAAAGGACCAAACAAATAGGCTTGTTCTCTCCCACCAATATGATAGAACAGTTAAATTAACGGCTAAATCTAATTAGGAAATGAAAAATTACAGCTTGTCTGCTGCCAATACTAAAGCCAATGGACTGTGAGATAGAGCTATGGTTACACTCCAAAATTATCTCACCATTGTTGAGTCTTAAGGTGGCTTTGCTGCCTGCACTTGGAAATAAAATAATCCTAGCAATTATAGTTTGCAATTTATGAGTGGTTTGAAATGTAGTGGCTTTTACTATAATAAATGGATTATTGTATGTTGACAAAGTACAGGTTTAATTAGCAGTGACAGATAAAGCTCTTGTGTTTAGAAGCTGTTTATATTAAAAATTACCCAATAAAAAGGGTTTTTTTAAGCATTTTAAGTACTTAGTTATGCATTACCATCTTGATCTGCTACCATATGTATTCATCATTGCATGGATGTTGCTTGGAATCACAGCAAGTTTTTCTGAGACATTAGACTGTCATAATAACTGATAGATCAATGGCTTGATTTACATATTTATTATGGAGAAATTGCTTGTTTTCATCAACATAACTTAGATTTTATGCATCCTTTGTCTAAAGTTAATTTGAAAATATTAATTTTCCAGTGACAGCTCAGTCTTCGTCCTGTTTAATCACTTAATTTCCCTTCTACCTAAGAATGACATTCAGTGAAATGAATGAGAAATGGTAACTTGAGGATGTCATTGTCCTTACTAAGAGCAAACAGAAAGCCCAAGAGAGGTCTGGGTAGCTGTACAAAATGTATCAATCACAAAAGCAAAAGGTAATTACTTTACATTTTTTTCTTTTACATAAAAACATAACAGTAAAAATGTATTTTTCTTTATTAATTTTCTGAAGTCTAAAAATGTGTACTTTTTAGAAAAGACAATCCTAAAAAGGAAAAAAAATATGCCATCTGTCAGAACGAGAAATGCCATTCTACTCTGCACATTTTGTTTTCAGCACCATATTCAGCATCATCTGCATCATGCTGTCTTAATCCTTCAATGACAGGAATTTGCAAAGAGGGACTCTTGATGGATCCCAGGGAAAATAGTCAGTGAAGTATTTTCACGAATAAAAAATTGTTGGGATTTCTCTTTTTTGTTAATTCCCGACTTTTCATTAATTTTATCCATTTCTGAATTCAAGGTAGTAAAGACGTCCAAAGGAATACAAATAGGTCGAGAGGAAGGAAACTGATAAAAGGGAGTGGCTTATAGCTTTGCATATTTTTGCACTTTGTATCTTTGTATGATAGAGTTGAATGGACAAGGTAGGGAGAAAAAGAGGAATTAAAGTGTGGAGATGAAGAAATTGAAGAGTATAAAAGGTAAGAGAGAGGAATGGACAAGATAAGAAGCAGGGTATATGCAAAAAGGACAGTAGTCCTGGCAATGTTAGTAGTTTAGCCATATCAGAAGTGTTAGCAGGTACTTAACCCCTTGGTAACATACTCAGACCTTTTAGAAATTAGAAAAGGTTTATAAAATCATCTTGAATTTCCATCGCTGTTTGTGTCTTTACAGATTCCTTCCATCAAGGCTATTTCTTATTGTATTTTCTGGTGGTATGCATCAGGTCTTTCTTTAAAATAGTGCTATTATCTGCCCATTGCATCCTGCATCAACACTGGAAGCTCAGCCTATTGCCTAAGAGATCTCCATCAAGATCTCCTGCTTTCTTCTGGGTGAACTCCATGTAGCCTTCCTGCTGCTAGTGAGGATTTTAGTGATGTGAACTGAATACCTAGTTTATTTGGTAAATGGGTTTTAAGAATGAAAATGAGATTTTTTTTGTTTTCATATGCCATCAGTTTAGCACATACATCAGATGTGTGCTGATAGGGACAGTGGACATGATTTTAGCCTCCAGCCTGTTACTAACTTTAGTTTGGTAGAGGTTCAATCTAGTTCACTTACTTGGCTTGCCTCTGTTGCATGACTAAAGATCTAAAGGAAAAATGCTTAGAGTCCCAGCATCTGTTAATTTAAGCTATTTAAAGTACAAATGAATCAGAGGAAAGATTTTTAAGTAATTTTCTTAGAGGGTTTCCTCCACTCACTGCTTGTGTCTATATAGAAAACAAATGAAATTATTTTAAAATTCCAAGTTACAAAGCAACCATTAGAAAATGATTTTGAGTCAACAATTATCATAACTCCTATAATACAGTAATGTGCTCCACTGGTGGGAACATTCAGTGGTAAGCTTGGAAATGCCTGGAAGGTATCATTCTTCCTGTTAGACAAAACCCTGATGGCTGCTTAAAATTGTTGTACGTCATGGATGCTACACAGGCAGTTAAAGTCTCCATGAAAACGCACTACCTCTGTAGTTTGTAGGCACTACAGGAAATCTAATTGAAGCAGTTTGGGTGGTGCTATAGGGCATAAAATCAGAGATGTTCCTTACTCTTATTACATACTTAAAAATATTACCTTAAAGTGTTCCCTAATAGTTTCTTATAATTTTGCCTTGGTTTTAAAAAGAATGTCTTTGAGTAGAAATAGATGAAAAATCCTGTGGCAACTAGGGTAATTACAGAGATTTTCGGTTACCAATCTACACGTTCACTGACTTTTCATTTATATCTTTCTTTTAAAATGAAGTTGTGTTACAAGATGAAGTAGATGCATCTTCTGTTTTGGCTTCTCTTCATGTTCTCAAGAATTTGTTGTTCCTTTGGGTGCTTTAGCTGTTGGCTCTCTGCTATTTATTTTTTTTTAAATTGTTCCGTACTGTGAGAACAGTAATACATGCCACAATTGCATTCCCCTTATGCAAAGCCTAACCACTGTCTTTCACCAAGAATGTACGTGATATGAATGTTTCTTTTTATTTTGGACATGGATATGTATTTTTATTTGTGTGTGTGTTCATAAACACATATACCCAAATATACATACACATCATGATTTCATGTATACACAAAACTATAACCTTACACATTTTACAGGAGTAGAAACACATGACAACACCCTTCACAGTACGTTAATGTAAGCTGAAGAAGCTGAAATAATTGCAACAGATACACTTCCAAAATTAATGTTATTGAGCTGCATGTATTTGGTGAATATTTTGTAATAACAGGAGTTCCATATTAAGCCAAATGAACTGATTATGAAAATTGGAGGATAAAATAAACGTTAAATTTGCAGTGGTGTTGCCAATAAAAAACTGAAAATGTTGGGGGCTAAATTCAGGGATTGTGTGAATAACACCTTGTTACAGCCCAATCTTTTCAAAATTTACTAATGCACTTTCAAGCATGTTTTTCAATTAGCTAAATATCACAGCTGCATCTTACACATCGGGAAGTCAGTGTTAGCTCAGCTTCCATGCTGAGAGGCCAGAGGGCTTTTCTGTAGAAGGGAAAGGAAACCAACATGAACCTTTAAAGCCAGACAGTCAATTGCCTTTTCGGTTTGCTACCATTCTTCCTTCTTTCTGGGCATGCAAATAACACCAATTTACATTAAAAATGTATGCAGATAATTTTGACTTCTGTTTATGTCACCATTAAATGTGACCCTTTGTGATTTACAGTTGCAGTTTTAATCTTGAATTTTTGTGGCTGATTGCAATTATTTGTCTTTTTAATTGAAATAAAGTAGGAAAGAGAGGTTTCCTGAACTTGTTACTTGCTGTACAAATGTTTCTACACTGGTTTTGAAGCAAACATCTCACTGTGGTGAGTGGGACTGGAAGACACGTAATTGCAGAGTTATGCAGTTTGAAGACTAGGAGAGGGCATGGCCCTGGAAAAAAATTACAGCTTTCTACCTGTGTTGCAGAAGAAGAGATCTGTAGAAATACCAAACTACAGGATGTAGTCTTTTTTGGAGCAGAATTATTGTTAGCCTCACTTTACTTCTTCTATAGAGGTGCAGAGTACCTATTTTTATTTTACTGTATTTACAGTCTGCAGTTATGATTGTCTTTAAAAAGGTGTGGGGTGTGAAATAGGAATATATATATATTTTTACATTAGAGGCTTCAGAATTGCTTTTCCTGAGGAAACTGTCAGTGATGCCAGAGAATATCAAAGTCAGTGTGAAGCTGTTATGCTAAAACCATATTTTTCATTCAATTTCTCTGCCTCTGTATTTGAAATCTTGATAAAGGTTGAAAGTTTAGAGGTGACTGATACAATTATGAATGCAGTGACTGCTTAGTTAATTGGCAGCACTTTGAATAAAGGTAGCATTTATAAATTATTCATTGATATATATTCCATGATTAATAGGTGGAGCTCAGTTCTTCAGCTCATTGAAAAGCATATTCAAATTGTTTTAGTAATTCGTAACAGATGCTGCTCTAAGAAACTGTTACAAAACACATTATAATGTGTAGATATAACTGAAGCAATATATATAATTTCACTGTTATTCAGTGTCACTTCTCACATCAGCGTATCACTGAACAAAGTAGGGTTTTTTCCTAATGAATAGTATGAGGAATAAAATCGTATCCTATTTGTGAAATGCCAGCTTCTTTAAAATCAGTCGTGAAATTTCCACTATCATCACCATATTCAAAAGTAAGATTCAAATTTCAGTGTTATAAATTGGTATAGGTGTCCTTATTTCACTCTAAAAAAAGATTTATAGATTGAACAGTAATGTTGTGGTTAAAGTATATTAAAGTTACTTCTTCATTGCTACTCCCAAGCCACTCTCATGAAGGAAGAATGTACTTGTTTAAGTCTTCAGTGGAAGTTCAAGTCTCGGTTATGCTCATTCAAGCCCTCTTCCTGCCTGTGAAATAATTTCCTATGAAGAAGCATCCTTTTATGAGTCTCTGAAGTCCCTACAGGCCTTTGAGCTTCCTTTCTTATTGCTCCTCCATCAACGGGGGTGATGGTGGACAATATTTTCTGCTATTGTCTGTCTCCATCTTTTGTCTTACAGTCACTGAAGTTCATTGTTTTTCTCTCTAAAGGGGGTCTAATCCTGCAGATATGTGCACTCTACTCTCTTCTACACTCAGTCATTCAGTGAGTAAATATTCACATCCATATGAACCATGGATGACAGCAGGACTGAGGTCTTGGTTTGGAAAGTATCATTACTACGGTTAAAATCTGTCTGAACGCACTGAGAATTCAGCAGTCAGTGCTATTTTGGATTGTTTTCACATGAATCTTCCATTACCAAGGGTACTGAATTAACCTCCTGTTACACTCAGAACATGAAAATGTTGCAGTTCCAATAGTTGTTAAAAGTCTATAGATTAATATATTTGATCTTCTCAAGGGTCCCACAGGTTATTGACATACACGTTTAGAGAATTCAGGAAAACAGGTGGTCAATATTCACTCAAGGGACTAAAATAACGTGATCGGGACATCAAAAAATGTGATAGAAAATTCAGGTTCCTTGTGGAAAAATGAATGTGGAGCAGGTGGGGAGAAAATTACAATGCGTCGTAGCCCCTTGCTGTGATTTTGGGGTGGTTGCTGTTTTGAGGATGTAGGTGCATTGATGTGTAGTCTCACTGCCGGACACCACCACACCTACTGTGAGGAAATTCATGTTATCAGCTTGAGAACAAAAAAGGATATTTACCCAAGAAAACCCTTCCAGAACAGCCTATGCAAGGAGCACCATACCTTGAATGATATTTTCCCAGAATTTCTCTTCATAGCTTTCAAATGCATTATAGGCTTGCTAAAATCATCATTAGAAGCAAACTTGCTGAGGATGACCACATACTAAAAGAAGCCAGCTCATGCAGAGCAATAAGCTTAAAATTTGCAAATGCGTTTCCACCATCACTGTAAGAAATAGTTCTTACAACGCAACTATCAAAATTCATGGATTCTCTCTTGTTCTCTCTATCTCAGTGCGCAACGTATTTCATCCAGTGCATCAAGTGTCCTCAGGGAGACTGTGGGTGAAAAGATTTCCTGCACATTAAAATGGATTCACACAAACAATTGTTGAAAAAATATGAAAATCATATTTTTCCCAAGAAGACAACTCAATTTTCAGCCTCTCTTACAAATCCTTAGGGAAGGTCTACAGAATACCTTCAAGAGGCTATGTTAGGAGAATAATCCACATCTATTGGACACTAAAACCAGGGACTCAACAGAGTTTTTATTGCACATTATAATTTTGATTTCCATTAATTTCTTTTATTCCAGAGGCAACAATTTCCTGTCTTTCCCCTGTCCTGTTGGACTAAATTCCTGATCATCTTGTTTTAGTCCCTTCTGTGAATACTGAACATCTCTTTTTCTGAATTCTTTAAATAACTTAGTTGACGGTGAACAATTTGTCTTAACCATGTTTCGCTTGAAGGCTACTGCTCCTATAACAAAACTGAAGACAAGCTTTTATACGAGTCTCATTTTTTTCTCACAAGCACATTACCTTTTCTAATAAACCTCTCCTTGCAGATCTTACTTCATTTCTATCCTCAGATGGTCTCAACTAAAGCAACAATAATATTACATCCTGGGGAAGAGAACAGTGAGCTGTTTTCACTTCTTGATGGCACCTTGCTGTGCAAACACATATGCACACGTGCATATATGTGCATATATATGCGCATTTATATACATATGTTCAGTGGCCAAATGGAAATGCAGACGCTTCTGTAAGTCTAGATCTCACATCTGACAAGTTCTAGTTTTGCTTTTGTGAGTGCATTGGTATGGCACATTGTCAAATACAAGTCATTTTCAACTGCATTAGTGAAAACAGTTTTTTGTTCAGATACGGGAGAAGAGTGCCCAGCAAATGGCTGACACGGTGTCTTTTTGGGTAGTGAAGGCATTGCTTTTCTCCAAATACTACAGCTGCTAACTGAAAACCTCGGGGCACCTGTGCTGTGACTCAACCTCTGGTTTTTAGAGTTTTTAATTTCCAAAATGATGTTGATAACTCTTTCAGATAAGGTTCCACAACAATCTAGTGACTTTTCCAACACAACAGCTAAATGCAAATTGTTAAAATGTAAGGGAAGTATTGTTCAATAATTTATAGTGTTAGATAATGAGCTTTCATAGGAAATTTTTCCTGAAAATTTTTTAGAAGTAATAGGATGAAAATCCCCTTGGAATATTCAGATGCCTGAACACAGCAAATTTTTAAATTGTATTTATTTAAAAACATAGCTACTTGTTGTTTCTTTAGACCAAAGCCTGATACAATTATACAAAAGATAATGGCAATATGGCTCACTGGAGACTATAGGACTTTCTCTGAACCCAAGGAAGTAAATGCTACTTAAAGGAAATCAGGTGTATATCAAATAAGAGCTAAAATTTAACCTCCAAAATATTCCATTTTTTTTCTTAAACAATCTTTTGTTTAAGGAAGCCATCTTTTGTTTGGGAGAACATGTTGCATATGGATGGGAAGCTTCCTAAATTACTTAAGGATCTCTCTGAAATCATTCACTGGCTTTAGTTTAAAAGAGTGTTTTATTGTTGCTGAAATAATAGGTCTATAAGGTTTCATTTTTCAGTGATTTCCAGTGCTCTGTTTACAAGTAAAAATGTCTTTTTCCCCCACCTAAACACACTGCAAAGGTAACGAGGAATTTGAAGCAAACTGGGTTTCCATCATGGATTCATCAATGGGAATAAACCTCTTAGAGCCTAAATGGTGCCACGACTTCCACCTGAGCATCACTGTTACCTTCAGCCTGTGCCCTCACCTGACAGCCATCTGGCCCAGCTGGTGCCCATTAAAGCAGGTGTAGCTGACTAGGAGTTAGTGCACAAATATGTTGATTTGCACAAGGGAGCCTGGTTTACCTGTATCTGTTGCTAATGCTGACTGGAGCTGGGAGCCCAGTATCATACAGCCCAGCTTTCCTGGAGCTGGCTAGTCTGCAGCCTGTTTGCTGGGTGGATGAGAGCATGCTGCTTCTCGGCAGGTTGGTGGGTGTGTCAAGGGTCCAGTGAGTACTGGTCAGAGCTGGCTGGAGTAATGTTTAATGGCAGTAGTGATGGCACTGAATGGAGATCAGGAGAAGGGGAAATTTATGCCTGTTTTCATAAATTTGTAGGGATGCCTGTGTTCTAGTACTGTAAAGTAACAGCCCTGAGCTTTTCATTGCTTCTGAGCCCATCTGTGCAAAATATGATTCTACCTCTGCTTGTTTAATACTTCCCAGACGCTGTATCTGCTGAAAATACTCAGCCTTGTCTAATCAGGGGACAGGGAAATTGTTATGTTGATGGGGCAGAATAAGAATTTTACTGTCAATGGGTGCAAAGATTTTCTGAGAGGTTTTCACTAAAGGCACAAGAATAATTTAATTTGGGTTATTTGTTAATCATTCTTTTAAATTAGGATTTTTTTTTTGCTTGTTCTGTCCTTTGCCTGTCTGCAACTCTCAGACGAGTAATTGCCACATATCTTTAGAAGGATAGCATAGCAACCAAAATACGGGAAGACAATAAATGAGAAAGTCTACAGTCCAGCAGTTTATTTTAGCAGACGTTAATCAATGGAACTGCAGTTTCGATTGCAGAGCCATTCCTTGTATTTGATTTTCCTTCCAGCTATCATTACAATTTACTTTTTATTAAATGACTTCTGATGAGCTGATGACTTTAATCTCTTCTCAGTCCTGTCCCTTCACTGCATTGTTGTGGACTGTAGATTAAACAAAACCTACCCTGACAGAAGTAAATTTAAGCAATGTAGTTTTATTTTGTGATGCCAGAGTAATTCTTAGTTACCAAGTACCGTCATTCATTAGCTGAACTTGATGTAACCTACTCTGAAGTGTTAATTTTATCCTTGTATGGACAGATAAAAGGTTTCTAGAAAAGTGAAAAATAACAACTAACATAAAAATAATGAAAATCTTTTTCCAGAACGGAGGCACACAATTTTATAATCTCCTATATTCTCTTCCCTGCCTTCCTTCTCAAAGGAATTGTACCTTTTGCCTCATGTGTTTCATGGAGCCACAAGCTTGCAGAAATAGCGGGCTCTGTATTATTTGTGTTAGCTGATCAAACTTCAGGGTATCCTGCCACTTTGAGGTGGTTCTTCTAATTCTGTCACTAGATCAACTGCCAACAACATATTTTTTTTTATTCTAGTGCAAGGTGACTGATAAAAGCACTCTCTACATGAAACTGATAAGAAATGAATAATCTCGCAGACAAAATATACAGTCTTTGCAAGAGACAGGATTATCACTTGTGTGAAGTAGTAATACTGAGGAACACAACCAATTGAGAAGAGCAGATTTGTGAGACAGCAGTAGGGTAGTATATGGTGTCCAGAATCACACCTGCACAGTGAGATAGTAGGTGTAGAAGAAATGTCACCTCTATGCTAAGTTTAAAAAAAACACATAGTAGCAAGTTTGTTGGAGCAACCAGCCAGAGCTCTGTTGTGACTGGTTGTCCTCTATGAATGCTGTTGTCCACCAGTGGAAGGCCAGTTGTGGTTCCCCAAGATGCTAAGCTTTCCAGTACTAGGAAAGCTGTCTATCTTTTGCAGTGGTCTCTGAAAGGAAAGCAGCACGGAACGAGAGAAATGTAGAGGTTTCTGCTGTGGTTGGTGTGAGAACAGAAGTGTTTTGTTTCATCATTTCCTGCTTTGCAGACTTGTGAACTGATACCAATGCAATCCTCCCGTGTTGCATTTGTTGTGGTTCCTACCCACTCCTTTACCTTACAGCTGCACTTCATTGTCTTCCACCTTTTGCCTCTCCAATCACAAATTGTTTTGTTTCTTGCACCCATTAACACAGCTGCATTTATTCTCTCTATCCCGTCTTTCCATTTAGTTCATATTCTACTCTTATTCTCCATGTTTCTTCCGTACATGTGAATTTGCCTGCCTCAGATTTTTATATAATTTTCTTTTCTTGTAGTAAGTTGGCACAGCTGCCATCTGACTTTTGTGTCATGTATCTTTTTTTTTTTTTTCCTCCATTCTTACGTTCTTCAGTGTGTGAAAAGCACTGAACTGTGGAGTTGCCAAGAAGCATCATACAGTGAGGAAGAGATAAAAGTATTGAACTATGAGAGTGTACTTTAAGCTCTGTGTGCTGCCACAGACAAGACAGGGTCCTTGTTGTACAGCTCTATTTACGTTCTATAAAATTTAAGACTAATTATGTTAGATGTTGCTCGTTCATTTTTACTTTCTTGGGCATACAGTCTAATTCTGCCTGGGAGAAATGCTCTTTCTCTGAATAACCTTGTGCTATATGTGTAGAGGTTTTTTTCTTTCTGAACACCTTTTTTATCTGTAGGACAGCTCCAGAAAAGAAAACCAGGAAACTTTAACAATTCAACATACTTGCTTTGCAAGCAAATTGAACAACATATCTTCTAATAGTTTATGTATTTTAAAACTTGGCTTTAGTCAAATGCACATATTAGCAATAACATGTTGGTAGATATTTATCTTCATCAAGGAGTTGCTTTTTATTTGAGTACCATTTACATAAATGTTTCTAAAGTGTGATTTTTAGAGTTTGCATAGGCTTTGTCCATCCCTATTGCACTTTACTCCTTGCTTTCTAACCAATTTAGAAAAAGAAACATACTACAGTTAAAGCACCATCATAATTCTAAAAATGTATGTATTTACTGAAAAAACTGAGAGTGAGTTTGCGGGTAGAATACTTTATTGATTAGGAGAAGAAGAATATTAGAACTACACATGTTGCATAAAAGCAGCTTTATTGGCCTTGTATTGCCTACAAGATGCAAGGAAATTTTAAAGAGATAGCATCCAAAGTACAATAGCAGAAGACGGGAAGTAAGATTTATTGCATAGATCAGACTTCCTCCTCTTTGCTTCTTTCCAGAAGAAAACAGAAATTTTCTAAATGTGCAAGTGAAACTTTTAAGGTTTTTAAAATTAAAAAACCTCACTTTTTTCTTTCCTGTATTTACTTTTTTTAAATATAGATAGGGATATAGGTACTGCGGTAGTTCCACATGAAAACATATATGCAGTTTTAATATAGATATTTTCTACATAATTATCGGGAATATGCACTTCCAAAGAACAGCTACGTGATGATAGCAGGCATAATGTGAGTTAGAAAAGTACTGGGGTTCAAGATTATATGACCCAATTCTATTCTCTTCAGTTTGGGCATTTTTGTACTGTCTTCATCACTGCAGACTTTCAACGTTTTCCTGAAAAGCAGTAAGCAGTGTGGCCAGCCTGTGTGAGGCATGATCCTCTTGGTAGAGAAATTTGTTGAGATTTTAAAGTATTTAGATAATTTTGTTATTTATTTTTCTTTTGCTATGGTTGTATGTGTTTTTGAATGTACATTCAAACGAACGTCATAAGAAATCCAGTAGTGAGATCTGAAGTATTGCTTAGGTATTGTGAATGTTCATGCCCGCCTTGAGGAACAGTTTGTCCCCTGTACAGGTGTATTCTGGAATGGACTCCTTGGTCTCAGACCTCCCAGAGATGATTTAAATACTCTGGGCTGTCAAACAATTGGGAGGTGACAAAAGCACACCTAGCTATGAGCAGGTTATTGCCCTTCAGAATGAGAAGGATGATCCTCAGTGGGAGATGGTAGAAAATGTTCCTGTAAACTCAAACTATGCCAAACTGAGCATCGGGCAGGAATCCTTGAGCACTTGAAAGTGCAGAATAAATTGACTGTCTTTCAGGTCCATGCTTAAACAAGTAACGACAACTGTAGGCTAGTGTTTCACTGGTCAGGATGGTGTCCATCCCCCTTGGGTTCAGTTTTAGTCAGCTGCTGTTCTTGTACAAATCATCCCTACCAGCCTGGTCCCAGAAGACCCATATAATTCTTTTTCTGGCTTCGCTATTATCTTACTGTGTGTCTGTATAAGCCACCTCTAGTAAGTCACTTCATTTAAAAATCACTTTGCCCATTTGGGGAAAGACTGGTGCTTAATTCATAAGCACACTGCTTGAAGTTGTTGCAAAACAAAAGTTAAATGAAGAGAGCCGTAAGTACTCACTATGCTCCATTTACTTGGGAGAAATGCATCTCGCTTATAAGAAAGCCCATAGTTGCAGGGGTTGAATTTGAGCAACTCAGCCTTCCATTTCTCTCAGAATAGCACAGTAGATAATACTCTTTTTCATTTAGCAGATACTCGACTGAAGTTGACCACCTGGCCATTTCTTCCTTCTTTCTTTCCTGCCATGAAATTTTGTCCTCTCCTTCCATGCCCAGCCCTCCCCTGGTATGTAGCCCCCCAAGAGTAAGTTCAGTTCAACAGCATTCAAGGTATAGCTTAACATTTCTTGTGGCTGATGCTGAGGGAATGCATTAGTCATACTGCGCATGCTCGTCTATGTTGTGCCATTTGTGAATGTCAAATCATAGACGTGGTTTCATTTCTTTGCTGACCATGGTCTCCCTTTGCATCTCAAATATTTTGTGATTATGTGCAGTTTTAAGAGAGTGAACTCAAGAAACTCAGTTCTCTCCAAGTTAGGCATATATTCCCACATGGCAGTTCCCTGGAATATAGAGGTTCATCAGGTTGCACAGCACCGCTCTCTCTGATTCTTCGTTTGGTTATTTGTAGGATCATCATGGATATAGTCAGTGCAACAGATATTTTAATTTCCACAAGAAAATGTTATCTTCTATTCTGTATGTGTTTTAATAGCTCCTGACTCCTTTATGAAAGTCTACAGGGAAAGAATTTACATTAACAGATACAGTAGCTGTATTGGACCTTTAGATATGAACTCTACAAACAACAACAAAAATCCTTTCAGCTGGTTTAAGTGTCTCAAGAAGCAGAAACTTGAACTTGACTACTGTGTTCTGAAATAACAAAATGCAAATCTGCAAACAGCTTCTTACAAGTTTTTCTTTGGAAGTTGATACCCTGGGTCCATATTTATTCTTTAAACCGTACTAGCTAGGAACATAAGCTGTGTAGGTGTTAAGGAAAAGAAAAACAGATTACATTACAAAGCAAGATGCACACCGTTTGAATGCATCAATAATTCCCTTTTTCATCTCTTTTTACAGCAGTCCTGAAAAAGATGCAAATATAGTCTACAATTTAGACTTGTATTGTTTATGACCAATGTACATTAATATAAAACCCTTTTCTTAATGCCCCCGTGGATGAGCCAGATTTTGTACAGAAATAATTGGGCTAATTAAAACTGACTGATTGTTTTAATTTCTTTTAAATACAACAACATATTTTCCTACCTGTATCAGCTGTATGCCTTATTCATTTTGAGATACTGGAAAAAAAGTAAAAGGGCTGACTACATTACATGAAAGGAAGTAAAATTTTTCCAGTCCTTTAGTATTGTTTTATGTTAAAATGTCCTGTTCAATCAAAATAGTCTTGTCCTAACTTCTTTCCCATGTCTCTTTCTACATACAACCTCAGTATTTAATGTGCAGATGCGTGAGCATAATTTCAGGATAATGACAGCCTTGGCATACATGGTGATTTAATTTTTAGTGTTTAGTAATGAATAATTTGGTTTTAATAAGGAACAATTACTTGTCAATTAATTTCAGATTTTTATGCAGTTCAGAGTTACTTAGCTTGCCTTGTGTTCTTCCTTGGGATCTAGGCATTCAGTCTTCTAAAATGCAAACTTCACCTTCTCCAGCTGCACTATAAATGAAAACAGATTCTCCCCTTAATATCACATTTTTCTTCCCTTTTTTTTTTTTTTGGCTTGCTCCTCTTAGTATCTAGTACTGGATTCATAGCATGCTCAAAACATCTATTGATTTCAAGGAATACTGTATCAGATACTTGTTTATGTGTGCTAGCATCTTTTTTTCTTACAAAGTGACTCTCCTTGCCCTTCTTTTCAATTTGTACAGTGTCTTTACTTGCATCAATATTGCCCAACTAACACTTCACAGCTTGCCGTATTTTCTTTTTGCATCAGTCCTACTCTACTAATAGCATTATACTTCATATTTTTCTCAATATTTACTGCTAATAATGATTACCTGAGTCCTGCTCTGTGTGGCAGTTTTCCAGGTCTTATTAGTGACTTTTCAACTGTGTTGTGAATGATGTTGTCAGTGTTTAATAAATACGAGCAAAATGGAATTATATTTAACTTGGGTTTCCTTCTCATGAAAAACAAGATCTTTTTTTTGAGTAACTGCTGCAGCAAGGATGTAAATTCAGTTTAAAGGGTTTGTTCAGCTTGCTTGGGTTGAATGCTCGCCTGTTAAAGTCAATGGAAGTTTGCCATTTTCTTCCGCAGAGCTGCGATTTCCTTTGCTGTTCCCCTTCCCACCCTCTTTCTTTTCAAATAAATTATCAGTGTGATTCAACCCCAGCATGGTCCCTGTAAACCCTTGCTTCCTCTTTCTTCTTCTTTCTCACATTTTGCTGTCTTCTTCTCCAAAAGCTGTTGTAAGCTTTCCTGCTCTGTGCTGCTGTTCGTATCAGAACACCCATGGCTTACTTCTATCTTGCCATTAAATTTTGCGAGACCAGAGTTTTCATTGATCAGTGTACTGCTTTATGTTGTACGTCTCTGGGAATGGGTAGGGTATTTAAGAAATGCTTCTCTTAAAAAAAGAAAGACAGGAGTAACCACAACTAAGTATCTTTAAAGTCACCTGGATCTTTGCAAAATATTGTTGAAGTTTGTGCAGGGTCCTTTGAAAAGGCAAAAAGGCCACAGCTCACATGCAGAAAAAAGATACTTAGCTGAACCTTCACTAAAGTTTTACAGTCTTTTAGTTCAGATTTACACAGCTTTCTTCTTTAGACTCCTGTCTACATCACTGTTAGTCAATATTCTTCTATAAAGATCTAAGATATGCACGTTTCATATCTTGGGGAGACAGAAGAAGACAAAGCATAACAAAATACATTCTGTCACTGAGGAAAAATAAACAACTAAATAGAAATTTTGCTTCAAGATGCCATCGTAGCTCAGCATTTCTGTTTGGGTGAGAGGCAATTTTGTATACTGAACATCTGTATGAAATGCTTCAGCAAAAATGCTTTGCATCATGGTAGAAGTGCCATGGATGAAAAAGCAAAAAATTGCGTCGGTGCAGAATGAAGACATGCAGCACCTTGTCTGAAGTGCTGCACAAACAAGGACTACTCCTTTTGGGGCTGGGAGTTGGGACTTTGAAAGGAACTATACATTCCAAATCATTGGGTTTTTTTTAAAAAACTTTTATGAACTTAATTTCCATTTTAATACTGATGCTATATATATGAAAAATTATCTGTCACTAAATTCTCCTCTATGGAACTGTTACTATCTCCAGGAGCATTTTTACAAAGAAATCTTATAAAAGAATCTTCACATTTTCCATTCAACTATGTAATACACCAAATCTCAGGAGATATTAAATGTGTGTCTGTGGGAGAATGCAGTGTTCCTTGCATAATTTAACCAGCATTATTACTCGGCAGCCTTCTTAAAGGAATAACAATTTCAAAGCTGTTTTTCTTGTTCTACATTCTGTGATGTGGTGCTTTTCTACATCCTTTGCTAATTAAATAAAAAAAACACCTTAGGAATCTTAAAACAGCACTACTGTTGCAGCACAAACTAGACAAGGAGAGATGAAAGCAGAGATTATAACTGGGCCTTCAATTCAAGAAGTTACTGAAAAGAAAAATGCATAGTGATGGCAGAAATTATTTTTTTTTTTCCTGATGATGTTCCTTTATTATTTAGTGCAGGTCTGTAGAACTATATACAAATGAAATACAATGGGTAAGAATTTAACGATGGCGGTTTTCTGTTAATCATTCCTATTTTTCAGTTGATCCTTACTAAATTAACTTTATGGCAGCACTCAAGGCAGTAGAAATTCTTCCTGAGAATCAGAAGAGCTATAATCAGTTACCTGACTATCTTGTCTCTTTACCATATGGAACAGAGCATTCAGGGAACAAAAAATACTGGACTTTTTTACTGTCATTTTTGATCCACTTCTAGTGGACATGGCAGAAGTGTATAGAGTTCTATGTGCTAAAGCTTTTGCGCTCGGTTCTCTGTGTGGATTTTATGCATTTATCTGTACTTGAGAGACAGAAGCTAGGAGGTATTATGCTGCAAGATGAATAATCTGCTTAAATAGTAAAGCACCAATAAGTGGTATTGAAAGCAATGCATGTTTCTTTGATGGCCATTTCCTATGTGGCCTGAATAATATTGCTAAGGACTGGCAGTCTGGCGTTTTAGGCTCGGAGGAAATTTCTTCTGGTTTGTAGGGCAAGTTTGTCAGGTATGACATGGCAACGCTTTTTTATGCAATTGAATGTTTACTTGGCTAACTATGAAAGAAGATAGTATTGACTGTGGCTTAGGCCAGTACTTTAGGTCTATGGGAGTTGCTATCTGAGATTTGGCTTTAATTTTTAAGGTTAATTTACAGCAAAGACACATTCATTCTAAGATAGCTTTTACACTCAAGCTTACAATGGGGTAAGAAAAAAATTAAGGTGGGGTTGAAATAATGGAGGAGCTACCATACCAGCAAAATATTCCATTTGTAGAAACTTCAGGGGAAAATGTAGAGACAGACAAGAAGAAAAAGATTATACTTGGCACTGTTGCTGAGTGAAGGAGATGGGTCAAGATTTCTCTGCTGAGAAATCAGTATGGCTTCATGCAGAATAACTGAGCTTCACTGAGGCAGAAAATCTCACCATAAGGCTTGTTCTTCTACTCTGTGTTGTAAACTAGGCAGAAATCTGCTAAGGTCATTGGTGTTACACCTGCACAGGTGATAACTGAACCATGATCTACAGTAGATATGTCAGTGGCAGTGAAGCTATGGGTGGCCCAGAGCATAGCAGTAAGAAGCTTGTGCTTTATTCCTTAAAGAATTGGGTGCATTAAATGTATTAATAAAATATGAACTAACTGGAAGGAGTCTTTCCAGTCTGTTGGATAAATATGTACAACTTAAAAATTTCCCTATATTTGGTATGCTAGATTTCTGTTTGGTTTCTAGATCTTGGTAAAAGCTTTAAGTACTAAATAGTAGTGCTGCTACTAGGGATGTTAACAAGCACAAGAGTTTTATGCAGCTGAATGGCCTTCTTCCTGATGACTCCACTTTGCTACTCTTTTGCATGACTAAGTTTGCAATTGTGTGCCTTTCAGTGTGTGTCTGATTTGATCGGTGATGAAGGTGCTATTGTAAGGAATATGTGGGAGTATTCATCCACAGGAACATTTAAAAATATATATACACACACCATCTGGTGCAATGAGGTGTATTTCAAAGGCAAAATATTTGCTCTTTAAAAGTGCCTCAGTGTTAAGAATAAATTTTTTCTTTGGAAAAGATGGTTTTGCAGTTTCTAGAAAGAAATTCTTCATTCAGAGACGAGGAAGGAACCTAACCAGGACATGGGTATTTTATAGTTCACTTTTTGAACCCTCTACATATTTTTAAATAACTCTTTAAAAGTACCTATTCAAGAACCAGGGAGTACTTGAAGAATAGCATCATTAAAATTTCATAGAAACATAACACCATTTAGCTACGCCTTCTTGATATTTGTTTATACAACCAGGATCTATGTTGGCTCTCAGAAAATGTTGAGTTGATTATCCCTTTATATGGCCTTTTCAGAACTTTCCAGTATGGAAGACTCCTATAAGGATTCCCCTATGTAAAGGCTTTTTGAATTCACAACTCTGCAAAACATTGTATGTTAAGCTATATGACCATATGTTTTTCCTAAATTACTGTTAAAAGTACTACGAAATTGTATAGGACCAAGAACAGATGTTCAAAGACCCCTAGTAGCAGCACCTCTAGTGAGCAATGAATGTCTAACAATAACTTCTAGAGTTGTCAGTGTAGCATAGTAATGTGCACATTTAGCACATTTAAATGTGCTACTTTAATTCTGTGTAGTGCTATTTTTTTATTAGAACATTGTGTGCTTCAACATTAAATGTCTCGCAGAAATAGTTTTTTTGTCAACTAAAGCTGATAGCAAATTTTTTTGACAAGACTTAAAAACTTGTTTACAAAGCCAGGGTGAATGACATGAATTTTTTTTCTTCCAGTTCCTTATTTTTATTCTCACTTAGAAGCTGCTTGCTGTTTTGCTTAGGATCAAAATCAACCTAATGACTTGCAGGTACAGAATTCATTTGGTTTGCAGTTCACAATTTTTGCCTAAAGAGTGTCCTTTATTAGTCCTCTGGAATTTCTGCAGTATACCAAGATGTGTTAGAAATCAGCTAATTCTTGTAGAAGAACTGGATGAAAAGTTTTGTTCATTTTTAAAATCTACCATTGATGACTTTTTCTTTCATTACTGTAGGGATAAAACCTCCACTAAATTAACTGTGTAGCATATCCACATATCTTCTGTTTTTCCAGATATAAACAGGAGTACTTACTGAATAATCATTTTTATGCAACTTTATTGATATTTTAAAAATCCTAATATAGTGATGGATGTACGCATGCTTCAATGATAGATTCAATTTCTTTATTATTGTGCCTCACTATTTACCACAGTTCTTTTTATTAGTGCTTTCCAGCTATCTTTAAGTTTTTATGCTATGCAATCAGGATTTTTTCTTACACTTTTAGAGACAGACTTTTTAGTAATGCAGCTTTCAGTTTTGCTTTTATTCAGGATGACTTAAAGTAAAACAATCTTCTCTTGTAACAATAGTTTGTTAGTTTTTTTCCTCTGGAACAATTAAGAAGCCCAGTTATCATTTACACTTATGGATATGTCTTGTTGGGCGTGAGCTGTGTCTGTATACAGCAAATGTAACCAGGCTGTGATCATTTACACCTTCTTTAGAGATATTTTAGCAATGGCAGCATAAGATAACTAGCATATGTCCTCCAGACTGATGTCACCTTGGATAATGCATTTTTCTTCTCTTTATCATACATGTTAAATCCTGCTCTTTGATCTAATACAGTACTCTGCAACAAACGTTAATGATTGCTGCTGTCAGATAGGACTTTAATCCATTCCAGGGCCTGGACGTCTGATGTGTGAATAATTTGAAGCAGTAACACTTTCTCTCCCCAGCCCTAGTTATGCATGCTGTTCTTCCTGACTGGATGTATTTAGAGACTTTAAACACTCCACTCATGAATCCTCCCACCAGATTTTGATAATTCTGATTTTTGTCTAATTTTTCCTCAAATGGAAACTTTTAAATATTGCTCTTATTTTTGTATAGACTTCTGGCATTAGCCTAAAGACAACTGAGCACTTTGTTTTTTACATCCCTTGATAATTTGATTCATTGTGCACTGACACCCACAGTATGAGTTCCGTGTTTGATTAACAGTACCTCATTTAACCTCTTGATGTCCTTGCGTTTTATGGAAAGACTAATACTCTCCCAATTCGTACAACTAGTCAGTCATCTGGGGGATCATGTGTCCTCCTGCTGGGAGGTGGATTATCTGCAGATAAAGCATTTCTAGTTACTCCGAGGTGATGTACAATTTCCCCAAACTGGAACCAACTCTTCACAGGTGCTCCTGGTGCTGCCCTGGGACCTGGGGAGGCTGGAGTCTTTCTCCCTCACCAGGCCCCGAAATGGTGGCTGCGGCCTTGCCTGTGCCACGTGTGAGGCTGCGCTGGAGGCTTGGCTGTGCTCACCCCCTCTCCTCATCGCCGTGCTCCCGCTTCTCTTTACCACAGCAATTTTTGATTGCTTTATGGATGGCTACAGTTAAGTGATGCAAATACCTATTCCAATTTTTTCCTACTTAAATTTATGTTCCTGTTACAGCTTATTTCAGTGAAGTGTTTTAGTTACCACGTAGCTTTGCATCTCTCTTCTACAGACTGAGGAATACTGCCAGAAAAATGAATACATTAAAACTATGTAAAACTTCTACTCTGTATCTAGAACAAAAATGTGTTTAGTACAACTGGGAGCGGGGTTTGGCCTGTACTCCATTATCCATTAAATTGTGATAGCTCCTCCACTCTACGTCATAAATCTGTTGATTGTATTTCTTTGAAAAGGAATTACTGCTTCAGTCAGATGTTAATCTCTCATCAGATTTTATTATCTTTCTTATTTACACTGCTACTTGGATTATAAAGAGCAGTTAAATAGTGTGATTTTGCGGTTTGTCAAATTTAAGTTTTCGTGGCCTAATAATTTTTAGGGTGAGCGGACTTCTGCTCAGTTTTTCACATTCCTTAGCACGAAGCTTTATTTTCATTCTGGCTTGTAAACAACCGCAAGGGAGGGGAAAAATCAACGGACCCTGACCCTTTTGGGGCCTGCTTTTGTCAGGGACAAATTTTTTTCAGTCAGGTTACAAACTTCTGGAAACAGAAGTCAGTAGCGCAGGGGCTCGGCGCC
>NW_009607468.1:0-6698 GCF_000690535.1 Cariama cristata | reverse complement strand
AGAGGTCCCTGCCAACCCCCCCCAGTCTGTGATTCTGTGACTGTCACAGCGTGTTCTTATTCAGCTCTGGCTGCGTGTTCATGGGAGAGGCGGCCTTTTGGGAGGCACCCTGTGTTCCTGCAGAGCCACTGCTTCAGGAGCACTGGTGCAGAGCCTCTTGCGCTCGCTGTCCTGGAGGCAGGACCAATAGGTCATCTTCCCCAAACACCTTATCTTACCCGGAGGAAAAGAAAGCAGGCAGAAGGACAGCGTTCTGCAGATTGCCTGGTCTGGTTGAAATGCCCTGTTCCCTGATAAGCCTGCAAGGTTGATGGGGGAGCACATGCAATGCTGTCCTGTTGGGCTTTTGATGGAGAAAACAAGCTGCAGCTTGCGCATTATCCTCCAGTCCTGCTCTAATAGTTGTCCTGGTTCTTTTGCATCTTCACTAAATGTGCCTGGAGTGCTGGAGTTAGCGACCATCACAGCGCTTCCCTCCTCTCAGCTGGAGAAGAAACCCTAGCAGCTCCCTTCCCTTCTCCACAGAGCCAGGGGACAGGAAGAGGGATGCGATGGGAGGGTCTGAGCACCGGGGCCACTGAAGGAAGGCTGAAGCAGGGCTCACGGAAGCCCTTGGTGCTTTCCCAACTGCTCACACCCATCAGCATCCTCAGGGTATGGCACCAGCAAGAGGTGGCCTATGCAGACTTGTCACCCCACTGCTCTGGAACAGCACGCGAGGAGCAGGACGTCAAATGCCGAGAGCCATCAGGTATGAAAGCCCACAAACTCCGCACATGCAGTCTCCATCGGAAAGCAAGTGGCAGGGACACCTCAGGGAAGCTGCTGTGGGCAGCCCTTGCCATGCTGTGCACACAGGGAAATTATAGGGCTATAAATAACACTAATGGCCAGGTAGAGCACAGCAGGCTACCGTAATGATTCCTTGCTGTGAGGGACAGTTAGAAGCATTTCTTAAAGCCCAGGGAAGAGTCCCCAGCCTGGACATGACTGCTCCGGTGGATGGAGACCAGCTCCAGGCAGTCTTTGTGAAGGGTTGCTCCTCTCCCCTCTGTGCAGCGTGTATTTCCATCATACTCTGCAGCCAGCTTGGGGTGACCACAGCTTGTCACTGCAGCTGATTTCCACCCAAAGCTTCAATCTCATTTTTGCAGCAGGCAAGAGCTTAAAGCAGCATCCAGCCCCTCCACCCACGCTGAACGGTGGAGGAGAGGCCTGGGAGACTGCAGCCTTGCAGATGGGTGCTGAAATTTCAGGTATCTGCATGAACCTCCTGGCTGGCTGTGGGTAGAAACATTTCCTTGTCTGGCTCAGAGATAAGCAAGCTTTATCCAAAACAGAATGTTCAGCAGAGCGGGGAGAGGAGAGCAGAGCAGCTGGGGGAGTGTGGATAGCAGAAGCTGCAGCCCAGACATCAAGGACGAGCAGCCTGGTTTACAGCAAGACAGATCGGGAGTTATCCTCTGTGGGCACAACATTGCCAGTCCCGCCTGCCAGTTTGGCAGACAGCAAGCGCCACAAGGACGGCTCGCTCCAAGGCCAGCCGTGCCACCACGTGCCATCCAGCTCCACGCCAAACCAACAGTACATGTCACCCTCCAGCCCACTGCCACCAGAGCTGAGCCACTGGGCAACCAGCTGCTGGTGGATGCACTGGCCATGCCTGGGAGGAAGCTGAAAGCAATAAATAATAACTGGCAAACACCAGCTCAGACTAGCAAGGGGAAAGGGATTCACTCACTGACCCGGGACCTTGGAAGTATCATGCCATGCATCTGAGTACACAGGCACAATGCAGAAATAGGTTGCGGTTCTGGACCTTGGCTCTGGAAACTTCCTGCCGTTGGGAGATTTTAATGCAAGAAAATAATGCAGCGTTGTTATACTTTTATCCTTTAGCTTCCCTTAAATTAAGAAGTAATAAAAAGTGTCTGCAACACATTTCTTGAAGTGTCTGCAGCCTCTGCAAGTGCATCTACAGCAATTAATTGTGCTTTAGATCAATGGTAAAGAAGGACTTTGAAGATATGGATTCCCTGAATATAAGTGACATTCAAGCTCAGTTCTCCTAAGACATGTCCCTCAGGCAGAGGTTGCAGTCAACTTCTAAAGATAGGTGCGATTTCCTGGGAGACCCGTCTTGCA
The DNA here is from genome assembly GCF_000690535.1 of Cariama cristata. Classification (NCBI taxonomy): domain Eukaryota; kingdom Metazoa; phylum Chordata; class Aves; order Cariamiformes; family Cariamidae; genus Cariama; species Cariama cristata. Next base: position 4,553 of record NW_009607468.1, on the reverse strand, counting down.
TGTAATGCGTAGCTTCCCATCCCTAAGAGCCATCTCTTCTCAGAAAACCACTTAAAGCAGTACAAAGACACACAAGACACACAGACGTGCACTGAAAGATAGAAGCAGTGTCTCGATTTACTATGGGACTAGAAACAGCATGTAACATCCTCCTCTAGATTTCTCCACTTTTGAAGCCCAAGACGCAGCTGTCCTCCTGCCAGCCCTCTGCTTTCTGACATCCTGCAAGGTAGTAAAGGTGAAATGACAGAGCAAGTTGGGAGATACGCAAACAGTTAAGCCATCTTTTTGCTGAAGTCATGTTTGAGTTCCTGCAAAATAAACAAATAAATAAATGAAAGGAAAAAAATACCAAGGCACAGAGGAGAGAACACTATACAAAGTTGCCCTCTGCCGGTCACAAGCCAAAGGAAAGCAATCCACCTGAGCTCCATGCCAATGATTTGCAACTTCCCTCCCTCCTTTTACAGATGGATCCCTAAAAATATTCTCTATGGAAGGAACTGTGCTGTAAAACGTAAATTTAGTGTTTTTTTCCCACGACAGCTGAAGTGATCTAGCAGCAAACTACTAGCAAGGGCAGTCCAGCCACACCTCTCCTTTGTTTCGGATCTTGTTATCCTTGGGCAAGTCAAACAGTTTCAGTTAAAATCCAATAGGAAAACAAAAGCATTGAGAGAAATCTTCTGCCAGGCCTGTCACCTGAACTGACTCCCTAGTTGCCTTGATGTAATATAAGGAAAGTGGTGAGAACACAGGGCCAGGGAAAAAAGGGACTCATCGACATTACTTGAGACTGGCTTTGCTGCAATGGTTAACTTTTGCAGGCATTTGAGACGTAGCCCACAAGTCCCTGCAAGTCAAAAACAGCTCTTGCAGTCAATACTATGAGCTGAAAACTATTTGAGGCACTAATGAATTCAGAGCATGTTTCCCTCTCTGTTTGAAATAGCAATGTTATTTGATTATAGCTATGATTTTAAACAATTTCCAGGAAGTATTGAGAGCTTGCTCAAATGATACAGATTGCAGGTTTTAAATCTGTCCTGTTAAGTCAGCCTATTAAAACAATGCAGATCTATTGCACAGACACATCAGTATCAGCTCAACTCTTTCTTGTATCAGTTTAATTACTGCTGGTGTAAAACCCTGATTTAATTTACTGACTGGGAATTAAATCAGCATGAATTGGTTTCAGTGTATCTGTGCTGGGTATTTGTGATGATCAAACTAGACCATTTTAAAACAACGTCATTGGATTAGAGAGCTCCACTGACAGAAACAAGGTCTTAAGAGATGCAATATAATAATCTTGGACACTAAAGAACAGTACATGCAGTGAGTGGGCAGTCCTCTCCTCCCACTTCATTCTTTTCCACTGAAATTGAACCCTTTCTGCAAAAACATTTCACAGTCAGGAGAGTTTTGTACATGTCCTCGTAGTGCTGGGACTCTAGGGAAATCAACAGGCTGCAACGATCAGATTGTCTTTGGGATAGATGTCCAGATGGCACGGGGCTGTGTGCACTGGGAGCTATTCTGAAACCCAACATTTTACGTCCATGAGCATAGCAGAGTGCTGGTTTTTTCCATCTTAGAGTTTAGTGGAGGATTAACAGTGATATTAACAGAATCAGATGTTGGAGGTCCTTGTGCTAACAACCCACCCCCTGCATCACGTACCCACACGGGTCTTTGTGTCCCATCGCCCTCCCTGGTATTGCTGGGGCCACTGCTCTCTCTGGTCAGTCTTTGGGATTTTCATGCACGATATGCTCTGGGAAGCTCTAGGTTCACCTGGGAATGGCACAGAGGCTGCGTTCTACCTCTTCACTATAGCCATGGTTGGGATCACATAGGCTTTACAGAGTAACTAAGGGGTCTCACACAGAAATGCTGCTGGCTGCACGTGGCCCAGCTGCTTCTCCGATAGGCGGGGTTTGCTGAAGCTGGACCTGCAGGTCTTTCCTACTTTGTGCTTCCCAGGAAGCAGTCTGTTTTACTGGGAGAGCTGGAAAACGCTCAGATCTCTCTCTTCAGCATTTCATACATCTGCTATATACCTAGCCTCCTCACCAGGCAAGGCTACTATGCGGACTTCTCCCCAAGGTAGGACGCGTTCTTTCCAGTCTTCTTCAGGGTTTCCAATAGGGTGTCAACGTTGTGCTCTGAATCAATGCACACCTTCTTGTTGGGCAGGTCAATATCAAACTGGACACCTATGGGGAAAGGAAAAATATTTTGCGCAGCTAGAAGCAGCCAAATGGTGTGAGCACAAGGAAAGCTCACCTTCTCACATTTGTGCTCCCAAGGTCATCAGTCACATATACATGTGCCTCCAGCCAGCAAACCCTGATATCAGCAGCCAGCAAAACCAAACTGGTGCCCTGCCAGCAGGATGAAGGAAGCCAGATGTTCTACAGATCTGCATCAGGCACCACAGTTTCTCAGCTGCTTTAATCTGCTCAGCCCACCTTGGACCAACACAATCACTCATGCAATAACCAGAATGAGCTGAGTTTAAACCAACCACTATAATCTCCAACCAGCTCAGCCTGTGCTGTGGTTTAGCATGGATAGGCACTAATGAAGGAGCTAGCGTAGGGGTTAGGACAAGGTCAGGACAGGTTTCCTCAGTGGTGGTACCAGCTAACAGCTGTAAGTAGGAGGAAGGAAAAGACATTTTCCCATGTGGATTTCCCACTGGCTAATAAGGGTGAACCACTCTCAACCCAGTGAAAGGAAATGAACATGAAGTCTCTAGGCAGCCACGTATTTTCACAAAACTTGTAGGCATGTATCAGCTTTGAGAGCTCTGCCACATCACCACATGAAGCTGATATTGGCTAGCATGTTGAAGAGTGACGGAGGTGCTGACAACCACACACAGAGGAAGTGGGATCACCGCAGCCTGATAACAGGGTCTGGAAGAAGTTGCAAGGCCTTTGCCTTGGTGACTGAAAGCTGTTCTCACTTGGTGAGGAGCAGGATGACAGGTCCTCATAACTGGGGAGTGAAGGCTAGATCCTTCTCTCTTGGTAAAGCCAGCATAAAGGAGGCATGGGTTATAATTTTCCAGTTGGTATTAAAAACAGGCTATGCAGGCAACCACCAAATGCTCTGCTCAGCAGCTATTCACTGTGACTGCTGATGACACATCTAGGGAAGCATCACAGATACCCCAGGCATTGGGAACAATGCCTGGCAGGACATCCACCTCCCTTCCTTCTGGCAGCCTGAGCAGGGGTCTACCAGTGTCATTCCCAGAGAGTTCAGGATGAGACCCTGGTGATTCAGAGCCACCTGCAGCCACAGCAGCACCTCCCTCCCTTGACATTTCTCCAAGGGTCACAAGAGACTCTCCAAGAGACTCTTCTCCAATAGTCCTGTGAACAATCAGTGAGTTGTTACTGACTAAGCAGCAGGCTCAGAGCAGAGCGGCGAGCGGCGGTTTCCAACCTGCCACTTTCAGCTTTTACCCACAGCACTACCCTTGCAAGATGAAGGATCCCAGGGCACCGACATCCTGCCCCAGAGCTGGCGTTGCTCCTGAGGGCTGGCTGTCACACACCCAGCACTGACTCACCTCCCAGCCTGTGCAGGACACGGGTGACCGCATTGGAGCAGCCTTCACAGGTCATGTCCACAAAGAACTCGTGTTTCTGAAAAGAGGCAGACGAGGGGTCAGGGATGGCACAGCTGGCAACGCACCACGAGCACTCATCCTCCACACTTGCCTTTTTCCTTGGGGAGGTGGGTTCAAATCCTCCCTGGCCAAAAGGTCCACATGTGTCACTAAGGGATCTTCAGCAACACCAAGACGTCTCGGTACTCCTCCCTACAGCATCCCTGTGCTGTCCCTCACAGCATAATCCTGAAGGGCTTTTGGAGACTGCCTGCCCCTTACCCAGGGCAGGGCCACCTTAAGGGTCAGCACAGGTTGCCATCTCTGTGGGCCTCTGCTGGACTCCCTCCACTTGCCCTGGGGAGCTCAGGAGAAGGAGGTCTCCTGCCTCCAGCTACCCACTGTCCTGACTTAGTCCGCAAGGTGTTCAGTGCTTGCCCATCCTATTCTTCTTGTGTCTACAAAGCCTCTGGTTCCCCAACGTAATAAACTCATAAAAATATCAACAAAACCGAAATTTAAGCAACATTACTGCTGTTTTTTCATCCCTTCACACTGTTATCTTCACTACTTGTGAGAGATACTGAGTCAATATAAACATGCTTGCCTGTAAAACTAATCATTGCATTCAACCTTTGGCATCAGATGGATCCTAATTTCCTTGCATAGGCTTTTTATGCCTCTTAAAAAAGAAATGTAAAGCTGCTTTTTATTTCTTACCTGCAACCCATATTTCCTTCTATTCAAAACCACCCTTTGCCCCCCACCACTGAAAGCCTAAGACCCTCACGGGCACAATTCACCCGGACGATTCCCATTAGGATTTTCCGGTGTAATTAGCATTTTCTGGAATTTTATTTCACAAATGCCCTGCGTGCTCTGGGGGTCGGTGTGCAGCAAGGAGGGGGCCCAGGGTAGGGCCCCCACC
>NW_009607467.1:0-931 GCF_000690535.1 Cariama cristata | reverse complement strand
AGGGCAGCGGTGCACACCCCGGCGAGCGTGCAGGGGAGCGGCACACACAAAGGTGCAAGCGTGCACGCGTGCCGTCAAGTACACCCCACGCAAGCACAGGGCACACGTGCAAGCACGCACGAGGGCTGCCTTGCACACCCAGGTGAGCGCGCGTGCAAGGGAACGCATACCAGTTTGCTTGAGAACCATCACACGCGCACAGGTGAGCGTGCCCGAGAGCGGTGCACGCACAGATAAGCTTGCACAGAGGCCATCGCACCCCCAGGGAAGCGTGCACAAGGACGCTGCACACGTACAAGCGTGCACAAGGGCCACTGTGCACACCCAGCTAAGCGTGCGTGGTATCGGTGCACACACGCAAGCGTCCTGGAGGACCGTCACACTCCCAGGTAAGTACGCACAAGAGTGGTGCACGTACGTGCAAGCTTGCACAAGGGCCATCACGCACCCAGGTAAGCATGCATGAGGCCAGTGCGCACATACACACGTGTGTGTGACAATCATCATCCCCCCAGGTACACGTATGTGCTGTCAGTACATACAGTGCACACACGTGCAAGTGCACGTGACGATCCCCACCCCCCCGAGGTACACGTATGTGCTGTCAGCACACACACGTGCGAGCAAGCTTAAGCACCATCACACACACACACGTGTGCACGAGTGCTGCACACACATGCAGCCTTGCACAGGGGCCATCACACGTGTGCACACACATGCCAAGCGTGCGGGAGGACCACCCCACCCCCGGGGAAGCGTGCAAGAAAGCAGCAGGCACCCACAGCGCCTCGCACGAGGGCCAGAGCACCCCCAGACGAGCACGCACGAGGGTGCTGCAGGTGGACGCAAGCGTGCACACGGGCTGCTCCCCAAGTAAGTGTGCAAGTGGCCCGGGGGCCACGTGCAAAGGACCCCCCCCCCCCCCCCGAGT
>NW_009607466.1:4832-6548 GCF_000690535.1 Cariama cristata | reverse complement strand
TCTCCGGTGGCCTCCAGCAATGTTGAGACGGTACAACTGACGGTCCCTTACATGGTCTCTTTTAAGATGCTTTCAGTTTGACTGAGTTGAAAACAAACAGGACTTTGAACAATGTGTTGACATTTTCTACCGCATGTATCCAAACTTGTCATTGGAGAGATTGGTCTTGCTTTAAAAATATTTACTTTGTATGATTATAATTGGTATTGAGGCAATTTAATTGTTATCAATGGATTCTGTACAGTATTATTATTTAATCTTTTTTAAAAGTTCTCTTTTATCCAATTTTTCAGGCTAACTTTTCTCCCTTTTAAGTATCTGTGAAAAGATTTCACAGATTGTTCCATTTTGCAAAGTCTCAAAGAGCCAAAACTGAGGTGATGTCACATAATAAAACCATCTCAAGGCTGTGTCACAAATACCTTTGACTTTATATGCATTGTCAGTTTCACATGTTTTATTAAAAGCATGTGAATGACACCTTGTCATTGTACTCTTTTTGCCCGTGTACTCCAGTTACCGTTCATTTATAATAGTCACTACCATTTTCTGGATTGCACTGTAAACTCATTGGGACAAAATCCTATCTTTGTGTTTCTGAAGTGCAAGATTTACTTAGGAGGTTGACTAGGTAAACAGTTAATACTATCCACCAAGTTTGACATTGAGTCAACCTCCTGTCAGCAGGACAGCTCAAACTTCCTCACATAGGGGAAAAAATATTCTGATGCCAGCAAGCAAGCTGGTTCCCTCTCTGTCCTGGGGCAAATATGGGAAAGTTCTGTAATTCTTCTGGTCAATGTCAACACTTCTCCCCAAGTCTTTGGTGGCTATAAAGGAGTTTTAAATCTCACCCTCAGAGATTCCACAAAGTAAATGCCTATTTGGTTTGCCACCTTGTTGACAGAGACTTTGTTAAGTTTGTCATAGGTATGCTGATTTGAGGGTCTCTAGCCCAAGTGGCTAATGAATAAGGTTTTATTTTTCAAGCATTATACTGATTAGCTGTAACTGACTTCAGAGTTGCTTTGCTTCCTTGCCCACCCACTAAGAAAAGAGGAGTGGGAAGAAAGAAAGAGTGCTAATGTAGGGTTTCCTTTTTTTTTTTTTGGTAGAAGCATGAATTCAAGAAGGGTCTTCTGTGTCAACAGATCAAAAAAGTAAGATATACAAGATGCCCTTTGATGATGGGCTTCAAGGTATGCTTAAGGTAGACAGCAAAGGCCAAGGTCCTGTTAGAATCTTCTGCAGAAAACTCATAGCAACTAAAATCCTCTATTACCACCACACATATGTTGCAGTTAAATGTCATTACCACCATCTGGCTGATGCAGCATGAAAAACAACTGATATAGTCTTCAAAAGGATGTTTTAGTGTTTAAAGACATACTCCTGGTTTTGCCGCTTGCTGGTTTTCAGTTTTTGTATTTCCACATTTCAGAAACTTTGTGTTTCTTGTCCTGACTGTGGTCCTGCAAAATATGTAGTGCTCTGTCTTCATGGTTTTTTTTTCTGAAGCAGGATTCAGCTTTCCTGGTCTAATAATAGAATACCCTTACGTTTACTGTCACTACTTTTCAATGCAATCCTCAGCAGAGACCCAGCGAAGCCACAGTGCTGAAAACAGGATGTAACAGTAGTAATTTGAAAACTTACTAATATGTTTCCTCTATTGAAGTTTATGTAAAATATTTAAATATTTCAAACAGATTTGGA
>NW_009607466.1:0-4818 GCF_000690535.1 Cariama cristata | reverse complement strand
TTGAAGGGCAGGCACGAAGAACTTTAAAATCTAACGTAAGATCTTTACAAGTGGCTATTAACTTTCTTTTTGATACTTCAGTATGTCTATACAGGATAGCATCTCAGCTTTTGGTAATTGTTAAAGGGATTGCTTTTTAAGACTACCAGTCATATAAAATGATTGGTTATCTCTAAAATCACAGTTTCAGTGAACTGTGTTCTAACGCGGCATGCTCATGGAGGGCTGGGTCCATGATGGGTTATCAAAAAAGGCCTGCTGTTCTTTTTCTCCTCATCTATTCAGACACTTAGAAGTGTAAAATTGCATTAACTAAAACCTAACTTTGTTTGACTGTGATTATTTTTGAAAAATAAAAGGGGTCTTAAAGCTGGTACATTGAGTAAACAAACAAGGAACAACTGTGGGGCACATTATGATTTTGTAAAGGTCAATATTATCTGCATATGAATAAGATGGACAAATTCCTGCTCAGATGCATTGTTTAAAGAAAAAAATTTATAGAAAATTCTTTTACAGCTCTAAGATTTCTTTCCGCAATAGCTGTTTTATTTGACAAAATTAATAATTTTTAGATAGCATGAAAGTGACTTCTTCACTGAATTTGAACATGTGGGTTTACATATGTTTAAGGAGAAATAAACACCACTGCCATGGACTCTCACTATTAACAGTACAAAAGCTGATTCAAAGTTTTATAGTAGACACACTTTTATGTCTTAGAATTGATGACAGAAATAGCACCAGCTGACAAGTGAGTATAGTGACTGCAAATGCATAGAATTACTAACAGTGATTGCATTAGAAATACTACTTCCCTCTGTTAGAGTAAATCATCAATCATTTAAAAACCTAAACCAGGATAAAGGAGTGTAACGGATAACATTAAAGAGACAAGGTATGTCATGAACCAACAGAAATCTGTAGAGAGTGATAAAGTATTAAAGGAGAACAGGTCAGTATAAATCTTAAATGACTTCAATTTAGCATAAACGTAGGAATGAAAGAAGGATACTGCTTTCACCAACGAGTAATCCCAGCAGTTCACTTGGAGCAACTGTATGAGCAGTAATACCCTTTTTTTCTATCAAGACAAACCAGTTTATTTCTTACAACTCTGTTTTTTCTTAGGCGTATAAATTTTCAAGCACAAGTAGTAAGTTTTCCCACCTAGCATATGTTTTGTTTCTGCTTATTTGCAACTGTCATAGCTGTTCATATGTCAATAGGTATGTACCAAGTTGGGTGTTAAATCTAACGCTCAAATATCTTTGATAATTTGAGGGGGAGGGTACTTATATTTACACAGGAGATAATCATATGCAAAGCATTTTACAAACATTTCAGCTGGCTTCTGAGCAGATGTATGACAGTATCTCCCTATTGACCTCAAGAAACCTAATGCTCTGTATGATAGAGAAAAGTAACTACAATCACCATTGCACAGATTGGGAAACTACCTAAGAAGGGTGTAGTTGCTTACACAAAAAACAGAAGGGGACTTGGAAGCTGATGAATCCCCTCATTTTGTTTGTTCTTGTGATGTTGCTGTTAAGCAATGAAATTGTCAGAATTGTATCTGCCAAATCACAAAGAGTAAAAATATAACCTCTACAAGAAAGTGGACAAGTAGGCAAACCTTTCAAATTTTCTTCAGAAACAGTGGACCTAAAAAGTGGCTTTGTTACAGGTGTCCTGGTAGAAAAGCTACTTGCTTTAAAATAAATAAAAGGAACAATGTTAGCACATAATGTTTAATATGTTTGGCCTTTCAAATGTTAGTTCCTAGTTATTTGAAGTGCTACTGATATTTAATTACTAATGATAAGAGTTTAGGAGGTGCCACAGCAGATGAGATCTGATGCCATGGAGAATGCTTTTTATCAACAAACACTGTCAAATGCTTGTAGGGGTGTACAAAAAACTTCGTGGTGCATAGGTAAAGGGTAGTTTGCTAAATTCCTCCTGCTTGCTCCTAAATGTTCATAACTGGAAATAGGTTTCATCAGTAAAGAATAACGTCTTCTCTCTTCCAAACTATTTAGCACAAATACTGATTAAAAGCTCACCTGCTTATATGGCTTGAAGTCCAAAACAGTAGACGTGTTTGAATGGAAGATGAGAATTTCAGTTTCGGAAATGTAGGAATTTCTTCCAGTACTCTCCTACACGGTGAGAACCTCAGCAGAGAGGCAGAGATGGACAACTCAATTGCATTCCCAGGTGCTAAGAATGCTGAGATTTCAGTCAATAAGCATGTTGAGGTGAAAGTAAAAGTATAGAGAAGCCAAAGGGAAGGAAAACAAAATATTTAACAGTTACAAAGCAGGGGAAAGAAATGCTTTTCCACACAGTTGATCAGATTCCATTGTCAATCAGGTGGTATTCTAGTTTGCATCAACACTAGGAATGATTCTACGTAGGTCCCATGTTGTGATTAGTTATACAGCTATACTCTCACTCCTATGGCTGATATTTTTTCCAGGATAAATGTGAGCAAGGTAACAAAATGGTGAACAGAAGCTGTTTAACTTCATGTAATTTTTTCCTGGAAGCTGCTCAAAGCTAGAAGCAATAAGCCAGGGTATTCTAGATCTGGGTTATAAAGGTAGTCTCTATTCCAAAGGGTGCGCCTTCAGTTCAGCACTCGTGAGATCGTAAGACAATTCAGACTGGCAGGAACTGCAAGAGGTCTCCAGTTCAACCTCCTGCCCAGAGCAGGGCCACTGTTGGGCTCAGACCAGGTTGCTCAGGAATTTATCCAGTCAGGGCTTGAAAACCTCTAAGGATAGAGAGGACACAGACTTTCTGTCCCTCACAGGAAAAGAGTTCCTCCTTATCCTGTCTGCATCTCTCTGGTTTTAACTTATGCCTGTTGCCTCTCATGCTCGTACCACACACCGCCATGAAGACCCTGGCTTTATCTCCTCAGTCCACCTCCTGTGTATAGCAGGTGACTGCACATATAGGAGTTGGTAAAGATTTCTCTTCTCCAAACAAGACTCTTCCTGCAGATCCTGAGCTCCAGCCCACAACTATCATGATTCCTCTCTACTGAACTCACTCTGGTTTATCAGCACCATTCCTGGACTGGGGAGGGGGTGGGTGGGGGGCAAACTACGTGCAGTATCTAGATGTTGTATAACAAGTCCTAAGGAGAAGTGTCAACCTCTCATTTGACTCTCAGGACCATGTTCTGCTCACACCGCCCCCAGCACTGCTGGCCCTTGTTGCTACCCAGGCACATGGCTGGCCCCAGTCCAGCTAGCTGTCCACCAGCATCCGCAGCCATCCCTCAAAGCTGCTCCCCAGCCTGTGTCACTGCAAGGCTCTGCCTTTCCATTGCAGGACTCCATATTTGTCCTTGCTGAATTTCTTCAGGTCCGTGTTGGTCCATTCTTCTCACCTGTCCAGGTACCTCTGAGTGGCAGCCCTGCCTTCCTCCAAACTTGATGACAGTGCCTCCATCCACTCTGCTGAGATGTTGAACAGGACAGGTCCCATGATAGATGACTGCAGAACCACTCTTGGTACAGCCCTCCAGGTAGGGTACGACCCACTGACCATGACCGTCTGAGCCAGATCATTTTTACTACCAGTTTTGTATCTATGTAGTTGTCCTCCCGTTCAGACTGTAATATCCTAACCTCGTTACAAGAATACTGTGGGAGACAGTGTTAAAAGCCTTGTTGAAGTAGAGGTAAATGGCATCCACTGCACTTCACTCATCTACAAATCCAGCCATTTTACCACAGAGAATGATCATGTTGGGCAGACATACTTTATCTTTAATAAATCCGTGCTGACTGTTTCCAGTCACTGCCTTCCCCATGTGCCCAGGCAAAGAACATGCCTGGCCCCATGATATTCTCAGGGACTGAGGTGATGCTAACTGGCCTGTAGTTCCTCAGGTTAGTTTTTATCTTTTTCTGAAGTCGAGTGTGACATTTGCCTTCCTCCAGTCACTGAGGGCCTCCTCCAGTACCTGCAGCCTCTCAAAGCCAATGGACAGTGGCTTTGTAAGGATGTCAGCCATCTCCCTCAGCACCTTCAGGTGCAGCCTATCAGGTCTCAGGGACTTGTGTGGATCAAGTAATTGAAATCGGTCCCTGTCTTAGTCTTCATCCCCTACTGATAGCTCACCTCTCCTTGAGCCCCGTCACTGAGTGCAGAGGCCTGACAGACCTTCCTGGTAATTACGAAAAAGACAGTGAGTACCATTGCCTTACCTGTGTCTGCTGCCTCTATATCATCCACCCTGTTCAGAAACAGACCCAAGTTATCCTTGGTCAGCTTTTTACTGCTAACAGTAGTAGAAACTCTTCTTGTTTCCCTTGACATCTTTTGCAAACCTGAACGCCGGCTGAGCCCTAGCCTCTTTGACACCCCCCCTGCATGCCCAGGCAATGTTTCTCAATTTCTTCCTTGTGGTCTGTGTCTGATTCCTTGTCTTGTAGGCAGTTCTTCTTGCCTGGGCATCTGCCTTCTTGTATGTCCCCTTGGTTTACTGAGTATGGGCCATCCTTGTTGCATGAAGGATGCTCTTCTTTAAAGGCTGACCAGCTTTCCTGGGCTCCTTTGCCGTTCAGAGCTTGCTCCATGGAAATCTCACTTGCCAGTTCCCTGAATAAGCCAAAATCTGCTCTCCTAAAGCTGAGGGTCTGTGCTCTGCCACCTTCCTTTGCTTCAGGACTTTGACTTCCACTACATCAAAATCAGCCACTGATTACCCCATCCCCAATCAGTTCTTCCTCGTCAGTGAACAGCAGATCCAGCTATGCATCACCCACTGTGATTCAGCCCTGGGTGACCCAGCCA
>NW_009607465.1:411-7811 GCF_000690535.1 Cariama cristata | reverse complement strand
CAGCCCGCTGAGGCGGCTGTGAGGGCGGCGTGTTAGGCCTCGTGTTTCCCTGGTCATAACCCGGCTTCAGAGTGACACGGCTGTGTGTAGGTGATCCTTCCTCTTGCTTCTTAGAGAGCTAACGCAGGTATAAACACTTTTGTTCCCTCAGAGCGCTGGTCTGCGCAGCTAAAACTGTCCAGTGTTGAAATAATAACGGGCATTGCAGTCCTAAAGCTCGCGTCTGGCTGGACAGGAGTCTACAGAGCAACATGGTTAACCCGCTGCGCCGGTTGCTTTTGCCTCTCTTCCTGTGCGCTCCAGGGTGAGTTAATTTGTAAAACTCAGATTATCTGCAGAGTCTTCTATCTCTGCGCAGATGACGTGTTTCCAAGGTTGGACACCTTATCCTGATGCCGGCCATGTTATTTAAGTAAGGTTTGGTATGGGGAGGGGTTATGGAGGTTTGCTCGTGAAATGCTCGATTTTATGCTATTGGTTGCTTAGGTGAGTGGCGTGCTGTTCACTCATGGAAGTATGTGCCGTGCATCTTGAGTGCTAGTCAATATGGTTATAAAAGGATAGATCAGTTGGATTCCAGTTGCCAAACTGTTAGCCGTCTTCACAATTTCCAAATTGCTTACAAGGCATGGGAGCCATGTGTTGGCTGAAAATCTCCATGCATGCTCCTGCAGCTTCAGCTTCATGGAAAGACCAGTTGTTGATTGAGGGAAGTCTGGAAATGCTTGGATTTGCAGGGAAATGGAGGGAAGAGTCACGTGAAAGATGACTGAGTAAAACTTACTTTGTTGATTGTCCCATCCCAATGTCTTAGTATTGTATAGGTTCCAATATACATACAGATTTTTGGTATTGCTGGGTCCCAGTGAACATCAGTTCTTAGTCTGCACTAATATGCATGAAACAAATAAAAATTATGTCTGTCTGTGTCTTACAGTACCAAGAATTTAGCCACTGTGCTGTTGTTTGCAAGGAGGGTTGGCGACATATGCTGGTGTTCCTCCACGGTCTAGAGGTTCATCTCCCGTGATGTTCAAGATGTAACTGTTGACCATAAGTGGCTTCAGACTTAACTGTGGGGCACCTAGGCTGCAGCCAAATGCTATCAGGGAATCACAAACTTCTGTGGGGAAGACTTCAGAGTGAGAGCTGTCAGCAGCCAGAAATACTATTGATTTTGATTTGCCTCCTTCATGAATTTCAGATAGCATGGGGTTTTGTTCCTGGACTTGTTGATGCTGCAATTTCATCTCCTCATTTGAAGGTGTAGGGGAAATAGTTGCACTAAAGGATGGTAGCGGGTTATCGATGTGCAGGTGGTTAGATGCTGAGGTACAAGGGCATCTATTGAAGGAGCATGTGTGTGTGTATGTAGCAGATTTTTTTGTTGGTGGTGGTTTTGTTCTGAAGCTCGATGTAAGTTCTGGACATTTCTGACTATTGTAAAAATGTTACGTTTGGAATATTGTCTAAATCTGAGTGAAATCAGATACAGGCTACAAGTAGAGGTCTTGATATGTTTTGAAAGTTACGTTAATAGACATAAAAATGTGCAGTTTATTGGCTGACAACTATTTGCATGATACTGGCATCGATGCGTAGTTCAGATCGGGCTCCACTGCGATGCTGAATCTACAGGTTAGAAAGAGGGCATGGAAAGAGCTCAGGATGCAAGAACCCTTTCTAGACTGCAGTTCAGCTCCCAAAACATGGCAGAAAGCCTGTACATCAGGTGAATGTACTTAATAAGAGACTTACAGTTGGGTTTAAGTAACTGTACTGTGTGTCGTGCTTCTGTTATTGGACGCTACTACACATTATCAAACCATGAGCTTTGTTTTGCCATATACTGTTAGAGCTGAGAATAATTTCTGGCTTGTGGCTTCTGTATGGAAAGTTATGGTTTGTAAAAGCTGTTTCCAGTCTTCAAATGGAATCTCCTGAAAGATCTAAAAGGCTGCATGTTGCACCTTTTTGTACTGAGACCTAACGTGGTGAAACTAAAACTGTGGAGTCACAAAATTTCAATTCTATACAGAGCCGAAAGGGTAGGAAGGGCCATGTTTTCAGATGTTGCAGTTCTCTGTAAACAAAGATTTCACGGGTTCCCTGTTACGGCATATATTGAATGCAACATAGAGCGGCAATCTAAGTGCTGATACTCTTTTATGGACTCATAGCGTACTGGGTAAAAACACGCGCTTTGTTTGCTTGTTATGCATAATATCCCTCTACAAAAGAGATATTAGTGTGATGCAGTTCACGTGGCCGCCTTTGGTGACATCAGTAGAAATGCTTACTGTGAGCTCTCCAGTTTCTTTGTTACAGTGCAAATATTGTGGGTGTCAAGACATTTGTCTGTTGCATAGGCAAGCTGGTATGCTGATAACTTCTGGCTCTCGAAAACAAACACAGAACTCACGCTACGGAGTAGAAGCCTGGAGACTGTACTTTGGGGCCAGGAGTCAAGTGCAGCAGTACTCAAATTCAGCAGCGGATCCAAGGAATTTAAACTGGAATTAGCAAGGTCAGAAAAGGCAGGGCTCCCAGAGGACATGCCTTGGAAATGTCAGTTAACCCACATCATTATGAAAATTATTACAAGTAATGGCTGCTGCATTCTACTGTAATTGTATACTGTATTTGGGAAATCTTAGGGATTTTGTTCAGTCAGACCTGGATACCAGGATAACCTAAGCAGTGTGTTAGCTTTTAAGAAAAATTAAATTCTGCAATGAGGGTTGGATTGATGGTGATTTGAATGCAGCTGTTAAATTTCTTGATATGGAGTTGGGAGTATGATGCGTAGACTCATGGTCTCGGGTATCACCTCTGTAAGACGCGCAAAAGCAACTTTCTAATATGAAGGAATGATGCTTTTCTAGACTTTTGGTTGTTTCTTCTTGTAAAAATACTATCCCTTAGGAGCCTTTCTTGCACTAGTTAATACACATTTCTGTTGTGTGAAATTTTGCCATCTTCAATAAAACTGAAGTGGTTGGTAGGCTTAAAGCTACCTAGTAAATTTGAAACCTGAGAAAAATTTAAGCAGAAAGAATAGAATAAAATTATTCTCCCAGACAGTGTGATATTAACTGTGATTTGGACTGTGTTGAGGTTTGTATCCAGATTCGTACATGCTAAGACTATTTTTGGAGTCTGGACATAAAGATAGCATATCTGTGAAGACTAGTGGGTAAAGCTTTCTGTCCTGAGTAAATCCAGGGCTTGAAGTTTCACACCTAATTCTCATGCTGGTTTGCTCAGAACAAACTCCTCCTTCCCCCAGGAAAAGAAGTTTGAAGGTTACATGAGAAATTAGGGCAGGATAAGTCTATCATTGAGTTACGTAAGCCTACAAGGTGACTTGTAAAGGCCAAGGAAAAATGTGTTAGAGGAAAAAGAAAATAAGAATTCAGAATCAAGTTGCTGATGTGTGAAACTTAATCTAGGATGAGCTTCTCTTAATTGGCGGTAGTGAACCTTCCACTTTGTGACTCTCTCTCCTAGGATGCAGGAAAGACCAAATGCACAGGCCTATCTAGAACCTACCCAACAGCGATTTGTACAGTTCAGGTTCGTATTTGGCTTCTCGGGAGAAGTGCCTGCCAGTCCTACTGCTATCTGGTATTTTAGTTTGCTGCTGGGTGAAGATCAGCTTCCGTTCGACTGTGGGTTTAGTTTGGGAGCAGGTATCCCATCATCGCAGCTGGGTTTGGTTTGGGGTTTTTTTGAGAATACTTTTTCTAGTTCATATCCTGTAAGAACAAACACCTGACGTGGGAAATGGTGGCTGGAAAACAGCAACGGTTGCTTGCATGCAAAAGGCTGGATATAGTCACTATGCCAGCCCAGTAAGGGACAAGCACTGTCTGTAGCGCTCCATTTACATATCCAGGAGAGGTAAAAGAGACAAAATACATGGGGAGTTGCTAAGATATACAGCAGTTTGGTAGCAGGTCCCGTGAAGGAACCAACCTCTGCTTTATGCTAGTTCACAGGGTTTGGTGAACTTTTTTGGTAACACCTGCTTGTGAGTATGGACTCGCGCTTGACTTAACAGTGGTGGTCCTAGGGGGTTGGTCTGGAATTCTTGCTCTCCCAGTACAGTGCCAGACATTGAAAAGAATTTCAATTTGCTTTTAAAAATGGCCCATTTCTTTAAAAGACTAGTGAAAGAGGAATGACTTTACAGGGTCTGGCTATGTTTTTTCAAAAACTCCGTTTTAGCCTTAGTGCTATTTCCAGAAAAAGGCGGTAGAGGGGGCTCGTGAAATACGCGTGCTGTGATCGTTCCTGCAGTAAAATACCAAATTTCTTCATTTTTCTGCTGCTGGGGGTGGAGGAGGGTGCTGAAATTGTTTTTTTGAGGCATACGGTGCACTGCCACTGTAGACTGGAAGCTGAGGGTAATTTTGAGAGGATGCCAAATGAGATCTGCTATGGGCAGAAGCCTAAGACCCAAGGAAGTTAACTTTAGGGTCAGTTTATTTTTTGGTTTTAATGTATGGAGTATATATGGAGCATGGAGTGACCTCACTTCCTTCACTGTGCAGCTTGCGGTCCTAGATTCAACAGAACAAGCTTTTTAAAAGGCCTTTGGAGTGTCTTTTCATATTTTATCATCTTAGCAAAAATTTCATTCTGTTTTCAAATAATCACAGATTGTGACAACATCCCTCTATACAGAGATATGATCAAATAGTGTATTTCTTGCATTAATGACCCAATCTTAACTGTGACATAAATCTAGACGGGGTGGGAAAGGTGAGTTGACATGAACAAGAGCCATATGGGTAAAATAAGCCAGTTAGTAGTAGGCAACTGTAACACACACACATAATCACTTTCTTTGAGTGAGAAGTTATTTGTTATTTAATCAAATCTTAAATGTTTTTCTGTGGTTTAGGGCTGTTTTGTCAATTTTTTTTGTGCTTAATGTCTCAGCATGTTTGCTGTTGATAAGACAAAGTATCACGAACACTAGGAACAGAAAAACAGTCCTGCTGTAGTAAACCAGTGTCGTTCTAAGTGTTATGTATATGACAGCATTTTGTTCTTTGCCATCTATGTTTTAAGCATCTAAAAGAAGTGCTCTAAAAGCTACCAGTTGCACTAGTTCAGTGCCTGGTCTGCCAGCGTGCCTGGGACACTAAAATAACACAGGATTGGCACATTACTTGTAAACGGAACAAATATACTATTGACTCAGAAAAGTATTGCAAACAGTAAGACATAATACAACATCGATTAAATATGTGCTTAACTGTTCTCTTAATGTTTACTGTGCTGTTGAACAGATTAGAAAGGTGAACAGATTTTTTTTTTTTACTTGCGGTTTTTCTCACTGAAACACATTTGCTAATCAGTATGCCACCATCAGTAAATCACCAACAGTATGACTTAACTGTTGAGGGGAATGACCTTCGATTTGCTGTCAGTGACATTGTATTGAACCTTGGTCAATATTCCCTTGTAGAGACGTGGTTGTAAGTGGTGTGTGGTGTCTTTAGTTCCACATTTCCCTTCCGTAATAGCAATGACATAATAACCAAAGCACTACTGGAAGGATAGTGTATTTTTTTTTTCCAGGTAATTGAATTCATATGGATTTTGGCCTCAAGTCCTGTGGAAACCACAAGTACAAGGTGCTGAAAAATCCCCTGTAAAGCTGGGGAACGAAAGTGGACCTTTACAGAACAGAGCTTTTGCTGAAACGTTGTGTCCTGGAAAGCATATTACAAATGTGCATTGTTAGTGGCGTTTAGATGATATCTGAAAACAAAGCCCTCCTAGTAAAATAGCCAAATAGGGTGATTTTTTCCATGCAAAGGACTACAGTCCTGTTGCGCGTATGTGCGTCTGATGCAAAGCAGTATTTCCTGGGGACTGTGGAAATGTATCAAACCCCATAACAAGCCTGTTAATAAAAGCACCTCATTCTGAATATATGTTTTGTCCAAAGTACTTTGTCAGTAAATTACCAGGTAGGTATAAAGTGCCTCCCCCTTAATTCTTCACAGTCCAGGTGCTGTAAAATATGAATGTTACTCACAAATCTTTCAACATGAAGATTGTGTTGAAATAAGAGATATTTTTTTTATTGCAGAATAAATAGGAATGTGTGCAGGTAGGACTCAGTCATGCCATAAAGGTGCACCATCTCTGGCAGGCCATGTATAAACCTGAACAATATGAGGGGTTGTCTACTGATTTTGGGCTTAGACTTGAGGTGTGTTATTGCTGGCTGTTCCCCTTCTCCTTCTTTAATGGAACAGGAATATTGTCTGCCACAGTGTTCACATGACTGATGTGGTTTGAGTTTTGTATGTTACTGGCAGAAGGAGGTAACTAGAGTGGCACTGTGAGCAACTGAGGTGAGGGCAGAAGCAGATGTTCCAACCGTGTATTGGCTGCTGAAGAAAAGCAACTTCCAGCAGCTGTCATATGCACTCTACCTTCTCATCGTCCAGTGATTTTTGTAAATACATCAGCTGTCATATGCACTCTACCTTCTCATCATCTAGTGATTTTTTGTAAATACATGGGGTTTGTTCCATTCTCATTCACTTTTATCCCATTTCCTCGTCGTCCAGGTTCTGTATGTCTAGTACACCTGCTAGCCACAGCCTCACCTGTAACTTGTTTTCCTTCTGGAATTACAGTTCCCAAAGGTGCAGTAAATCTTCTTCCACCTTTCCTTAACATGTCAAGATATGAACTGACTGCAGGAACTGCGTTATTGGGGCTGGCTTGAGACCTGTCTGCTGTGGCTGACCCTGAGCGAAAACCTGGAATTAGGTCAATTAGGGATCTTTTGTTCCTCCGTACTGAGTTTCATTCTGTCGTTAGTGGCTGGAGATTAGAAGTCCAGAATTGCAACCACTCAAGTATCAAAGTCTAGCTTATATATTGAAATCTGACACAAGGTTTGGTAGAAAGGTGCTGTGTCGCTTTACAGCTCATTTCGGCCCTGTGTTGCTCTGTGCGGGCGTTCACACATCACACAATATCCTTGCATATCCTGAGCAGTGCTTGGTGCAGAAACTGAGTGTACAACACTTCATTGCTTTTTGCAGCTTTACCGCAAATTAGGTTTGCCTTGAAGTTGTAACGAAATTGTTCCATTTGTTCCTCATACTTTGATCTTGTGGCCTACGTTGAAGAGTGAAGTAGCTGGGCTAGGAGGAGGTGTTTTACAGGCAGCAAAAATCCTCTGGGAGCTGGCTAAGAAAATTCAGGAATAGAGCAGAGCTCTCGAATCTGACATGTGATCCTAAATTGTAGAAAACTTCAAGTTCTCAAGACTTCTGAGATCTTAAATATCAATCGGAGGTAGAATAGAACCCATCAAAACCTTCCCTTTCTCTCTCTCTTTTTTTTTTTTTTTTTAATAAGAA
>NW_009607465.1:0-380 GCF_000690535.1 Cariama cristata | reverse complement strand
AAGAAAAGGATTCCACCCAAACCCTAATGCTTAACCCTGTCACTTTTGTCTTCTATGTCAAGCATAGAGTTACAAATTCTCTTGCTTTGGGGAATGAGGAAGCAAGAAATAAAGTAAAAGTACATTGTTTTATTTCTTAAGTAAACTGAATACGAAAGGCAGAAGTATCAATGGCACACCATAAGCTTTCTCATGTAAACAGCAAAATAAATTGAATCACTTCAGCATTCATTACAGCAAGTTTACAAATTGGTATATTTTTATACTAAACTAGTTGTTTTTTTTTTCCTCATGCCAGGTGTTTTATGTGAGGCTTGGTACCAGCACGAATCTTTCTGTCTTAGAGCTTCTGGAAGCCACAGTTGCTACCTGCAGGACCA
>NW_009607464.1:0-2357 GCF_000690535.1 Cariama cristata | reverse complement strand
AGTTTTGTTTCAGCCAAACCAGGACAAGGATCAAACATAAACAGTTCATATGTGGCTCAAACATAACAGTTATCTTAATTTTCGTGACTAGAGCTTTGCCTAGAAGTAAACTCCCAGGTTTTGTCTTGTCCAAGTCCGGAACTAGATTTGGAGCTAGACTTCAGATTTCCTGCAGGAAGGTGTCTTATCTAACACCAAAGAAAAAAAATCTTACATTTTGACTGCAAGAACCACTTTTTACAGCACGTCCTTTTCCTCCACACCCATGACCTAGCTGTCGCTTCTTGTTCAGTATCTCGTTGGACTTCAGTGTTGTCTATGTTCTCAACACGTCCTTGTGCCATCCAGGTGGTCTCAGCCTCCTGTTTATCTTCCAACTCCATCTACAATTGGGAAACAAAGAAAGAAGCTATGTTTAATGAGTCCTTCCCGTACTATAAATGAGTGGAAATAGTAGTGTTATAAATTGAGGTCCAATAATTGAAATGGAACCAGTCCGATTATTTAAATCAATTTATTGAGCAAGCAGCAGTAAGCAAAACAGCGCTGGGCGGCCGGGGAGCTTCTGCTCTTCCAACGGCGCGCACAAAATGGAGAAGGGTTCCCTTATTTATACAGTCTCTAGTTCCTGTATCCGTGTTGGCTGGTATCGTTTGCGTTGTGTGTGCGCCTAGGTGGTCGTAATCTGCCTCCTGGGGGTCGCTGGGATGAAGGCCGAAGTCCCACTCATGCTCTTGTGAAACCACCTTTCTTTAGCCGTTACTCAGTTGTTTATTCTATCAGATATTTGATTGTCCCTACCCCCACATGTCTTTAGATAACTAAAGAATGTCTCAACACTTGCAAGCGATTTCCTGAAGAAAGTTAACCATTCCCAACTTATCTTACACAATGTTTGTGGGTATACATCAGTGATTTAAAACTTTCCATATGTCCTATAGAAGCAAGATTTGATTAACAAACAGACTCAGGGTTTTACTTATCACAGTAGAAATCCCAAAGCTGCCTTAGATATTGCCTGTACCCGAGGGAATGCGGGCAGGGTGGATGGAGGAACGATGAAACAAATAGAAAACAAGGAGCTTGTGCAATATATCTCCGAAAGGACAAGGTGGGCCTCAGACATGTTGCACATATCCTCCTTCCCAGGGAGGGGGACGAGGGGGAATGAGGACTGTAAGAGAGGGAAAGGGAAGGATAGAGCAGATGAGAACAATGTGATAGGGAAGTGATGGGGCTTATCAAGGCAGGAGGGAAAGACCACAAAAACCAGAGCTTTCCACTTCACCATTATGTGGCTTAAAGTAGTTTTGTCTGCAGGTGAATGGTTCGGACAGTTTCGCAAGTAAGGCTGAACCTGGTCTGAAGAGGGGAGTTCACTGTACCCTTTTGTGCTCACTCCAATGAGTGATGTTTCCCTCACAGTTTTTCTTAAATCCCACCTTCAATGACCTTAAACAGAAAATGTCACCCAGAGAAGAATATGAAGCTATAAACATTATTGCATCAGTGCAGAAATATCAGTTCATCTTCATGAGTTGGGTTATAATAGGGAAAAAGAAAAAGCACCCACTCCTCTTTAGAAAGGGCTTCAACATCTTTACTTTCACTATTGTTATTATTTATGTTAATCGGCTCTTGCCTAAGACACTTTCTCAACTCCACGAATTCATAACAGTAATTAGGTGCCTCAATAGCTCTAAGAATCAGACTTCACTTGCGCTTGGTCCATCCTACAAAATCAGAAAGAAACTAAGGCTTGGAATTATGTTCTCCAGAAAGGTGCCCTTTCCCCAGAGACCCTTCTGATTGCCCCGAACACTTCCCCAAAACACTTTGTCCATTTTAGGGCCTGGATATTCATTGTTTGGTACCTGAATGTAGGTTTGCTCATGGGCTGGGCCTCTTGCCTCCAGTGAGCATCCTACGCTTCATTACTGTACTGTAAAAGGACTGGGTTTGACACCAGCCACAGAACCTTCTCATCCACCCTAGGAAAAAAGCCTTTTCTACACCCCTGGTTTTGGGGATGTAACAGTGAGCAACACAGTCAGATGGGGCTTGTTTGAAGGCAAACGCTGGCAAAAGCATTTCAAAGAACGTTTGGAAGACTGAAGAAAAAAACGTGCAGCGTAAAGGTCAGCAATTTTTCATTGAGGCATAAAAACCATTTCCATTTCCATTTCCGAGCGCTTATTTCACTACAACGAATTTGCTCTCACTTTTTATGACAAACTTCCTTTGGCAGAAACACCAGGTCTTTGCTGTAGGTCTCAAGACAACTGCCAGCGCACCACGGAGATGAGGGCACTCCCCCTTTAAACCACTCCATTGCCCTCCTCTTTAGTCCTCATTTT
>NW_009607463.1:0-2006 GCF_000690535.1 Cariama cristata | reverse complement strand
GACGCTGATGTTTCCAAACATTCCAGATTTCACCATGACAGCTACATTTATAAAATGGTAAATGGTAGTTGCATACTGAGGAGCAGTTATGACTTAATTACATTCAATGGGAGTAAATAAGGAGACACTCAACTAGTAACGGCTATACTTGTTCTTTAGAATAAACTATCTTGGTCACTGAGGAAAACAGTGAGTGGAATTGACTGAAAGAAAAAATTTAGGCAGAAAAACATGACTGAATCTGAAAGTCATCAAACGGAAGATAATTTAAAAAAAACTGCCTCTTTTCCTCCTAAAACGTAAAAGAGGAAAATAGTAAAAACCCAATGAAATTACAAGTGAGTGTAAAAGCAGAAATGAGGATTTTTTTAAGTTTGCAACTTGGGAAACATGGAAACAGCTATCATCAAAAGCTAAAAGCTAGAAAGTGACTAGAAAGGTACAAAAGGATAAGGGAGGTGACCAACATAACAATAAAAACCCTACGTACCAGGGGAGATGAAAATTACCTAGTCACATATTTTCCAATGTAAGGTTCTTTGGTCAAATACATGTATTTTATAGTGACTTTTCATTTCCTTCTCCATTTTATACCACAAAGCAAATCAAAATATAAATAGTTGGAGTAAACAGAGAGCTCTGACTGATGTACCACATAAACACTGTGCAGTGTGCACAAGAGTGCACTGTGTACCAGTTAGCAGGAGTTACTGCCAATAAATTTAATACAAATATACCAAAATGCAGAAATCTCTGAGAAATAAGGTACCAACTTACCTAGCTACAGCTAGAAAAAAAGCAGGAGAAATAATATTATCATAGAAAAGGACAGCTAAACTGCATTTTCTGATTTTCTCATTGTCTTGATAAAGACTAAAACTCTGCCTACACTAAAAGGAAAAAAAATATATATATAACCTATGCTAAGAGTAAATGAATTTAAATATTTTTTTTCCTGTAAAAGATCATACTATATTGCTAAACATATTTTTGTTTCACTTCAGTCACTGTAATGATCTATCGACTTTCTAAGGCCAAAATCAAAATGTTGTTCTTTTCTTATTCAAAAATGTAAACATCCTAAGTCTACAATATTTATTTAAATTTCTATATAGACAGATGGACAGATACTTACATGCTAAAGAGTTAAGATCTTCATTGTTACAATAAGGCAAAAGCAAAATAAATTTGTGTTGCTGTACTTGTGCAATGTCTGTAAAGCCTTTAAGACCTATATAGTCGAATACACGGAAGAGTATAGAAATATGCACCTCCACTATTTGAATTTTCAGAAATGTTATCTAGAAACGAAAAAAAAAAATCTTGGTAAGCAAAATTAATTCTACAAATATAAGATTTGAACATGGTAATAAAAGAAATTAGGATACTCCATGGTTAGTTTTGTGTTTTTTTCTTCTCTCTTTCATGCCTGTGTCATGCAGGGATAATGTCATATTGAATTGTCTCACATTCCTAAATCTATGCTCAACTTGTCACAGCAGAAGTGCCATTTTAGGCTTTAACTAAGATTTTTCTTTGTTCTGCTGGTTTGTGTTATTCTCCTACGCATATATCATTTTTCTCAGTTCAAGAAAAAGAGTGGAGTTTACATGCTTATCTCCAGTGACACTAATAGGACTTACACACAGTTAATCTCTGTGCAAGATGTCTTTTGTTTCAAGCTCTTCCTGGAATAAATAAAGGTAATGACAATTGCCAAAAAAATAAGAAAACCTTAGCATAAAAAAGACATTTGTTACAGAATTTATTTAATTTCTCAGTCATCTTAGGACTGTTCCACACTGTACATACTCCAGAGCTGTACCTGTTAAACCTTCCTTGGGATGCTAGTCTGCACTTAATTATTAAGATTCCTTGTGATCAAATGTTTCCAGTTTCTAAAAAAAAAAAAAACCAAACAAACAAACAAACAAAAAACCAAAACCAACAACATCATGGGAAAAGTCAAAGAAAACTCATCTGTCCTGGTTTGGCTGAAACAGAAC